>NC_057804.1:65617298-65640433 GCF_018294505.1 Triticum aestivum | reverse complement strand
GGTGACTGGGCTCGGGAGGGCCCGACCCAGGCTCGGGCGGGCCGGCAGTGGTGGGCGTCGGCGGTGCCACGTGGCGCGGCCTGGTTGGCGTGGGTGCAGTGGCGGACGCGTCCGGCCCGATCCAGACGTGTCCGGCGGCGGAGAGGGGTGGATTTCTAGGGTTTCGCCCGTGATTTGGAGGGGGAGATGCATATTTATAGGTAGGAGGAGTTTGGAGTGTCCAAATGAGGTGTAGTTTTTACCCACACGATCGTGATCCGATGAAGGAGAGCATGGAAGTGACTTAGATGGGTTATTGGGCTATTTTGGAGGGGTGTTGGGCTGCAACCCAAAAGAGTCCTTTGCGGTTATCCGGTTAACCGTTGGAGTATCAAACGAGCTCCAAATGACACGAAACTTGACAGGTGGTCTACCGGTGGTGTACCAAGGCCACTTGGCAAGCCTCGGTCCATTCCAAGAACGTTTAACATCCGCTCACGAAAAGAGAGAAGAGGGGTGCGCCGGTGCATGTGGGAGTGTCGGATTGCAAAACAGACAACGGGGAAAATGCTCAGATGCATGAGACGAACACGTATGCAAATGAGATGCACATGATGACATGATATGAGATGCATGACATGAACAAAATGCAAAACGAAAGACAAAAACCCAACCACGGAGGGAATATCATAACACATAGCCGAAAATGGCAAGAGTTGGAGTTACAAATATGGAAAGTTACGTCCGGGGTGTTACAACACTCCACCACTACAACAGGATCTCGTCCCGAGATCTAGGACTGAAAGAACTCTGGATATTCAGAACGGAGGTGATCCTCGCGCTCCCAGGTGGTTTCTTGGTCGTAATGGTGTGACCACTTCACTTTTAGGAATTTGATTGACTTGTTGCGAGTCTTGTGCTCGGTTTCTTCAAGAATAGCAATGGGGTGCTCATGATAAGAGAGATCTTTCTTGGAGGTCAGTCTCTTAAAAGTTGATAGTGCAC
The DNA here is from genome assembly GCF_018294505.1 of Triticum aestivum. Taxonomy (NCBI): domain Eukaryota; kingdom Viridiplantae; phylum Streptophyta; class Magnoliopsida; order Poales; family Poaceae; genus Triticum; species Triticum aestivum. Next base: position 65,639,449 of record NC_057804.1, on the reverse strand, counting down.
TCAGGAGTCTTGAAGCACTTGCGAAGCTGTGACACGTGAAACACATCGTGCACATTCACGAAGTTGGACGGAAGCTCAAGTTGATAGGCGAGGTTGCCTCTTTTGCCAATGATCTGGAAAGGACCCACGTATCTAGGGGCAAGCTTCCCTTTGATACCAAAGCGACGAGTGCCTTTCATTGGGGAGACGCGGAGGTAGACATGGTCTCCGATTTCAAAAGCCACATCACGGTGCTTGTCATCATAATAGCTCTTCTAGCGCGATTGCGCGGCCTTGAGATTCTCACGAATGACTTTGCACATTTCTTCGGCTTCTGTGATCAAGTCGTTGCCAAGAATTTGGCGTTCACCTGTCTCGGACCAATTGAGAGGAGTACAACACTTTCTGCCATAGAGAATTTCGAATGGGGCCTTGCCCGCACTTGCTTGGAAGCTGTTGTTGTAGGAGAACTCGGCATATGGAAGACAATCTTCCCACTTCATACCGAAGGAAATGACACAAGCCCTCAACATATCTTCAAGGATTTGATTGACTCGCTCGACTTGGCCACTTGTTTGAGGATGGAAAGTTGTGCTGAAGCGAATGTTGGTGCCCATGGCCTTCTAGAAAGAGACCCAGAACTTAGAAGTGAAAATGCTTCCATGATCTGAAGAAACCAAATGTGGAATGCCGTGCAAGGAGACAATTCTGGAGGTGTATAGTTCTGCCAGCTGAGCTGCTGTGATAGATTCTTTGATAGGAAGAAAATGAGCCACTTTAGTAAGCTTGTCAATGACAACGAAGATAGCATCATTTCCACGCTTGGACTTAGGAAATCCAGTCACGAAGTCCATCTCGATATGGTCAAACTTCCATTCATGAATGTCAAGAGGTTGGAGGAGACCAGCTGGTCGTTGTTGTTCTGCTTTCACCCTTTGGCAGACATCACATGCATTCACGAATTGAGCAATGTATCGCTTCATTCGAGTCCACCAATACGACTGCTTGAGGTCATGGTACATCTTCGTACTTCTAGGATGAATGGATAGAAGGGAATTGTGTGCCTCGTTCATGATGACTTTTCTCAGATCGCCTTCAGGAACCACAATTCGATCCTCGAAGAAAAGAGTATCTTTGTCATCAATGTGGAAGCACTTGTATTTGGATATGCCCTTGTCGATACCACATTTCACCTTTTTCACCATGGTATCCAGAAGTTGTGCCTCACAAATTTGATCTTCCAAAGTAGGAGAGACTATGAGGTTGGAAAGAAAGCCTTGAGGAACAACTTGAATATTCAGTTTGCAGAAAGCTTCACAAAGGTCCGGTTGGAATGGCTTGAGAATTAAGCTGTTGCAATAAGCCTTTCTGCTCAAAGCATCTGCAATCACATTCGCCTTGCCAGGAGTATATTCAATACTTGGATTGTACTCTTGAATCATTTTGACCCATCGAGTTTGCCTGAGGTTGAGGTTGGGTTGAGTGAAGATATACTTGAGGCTCTTGTGATCGGTGAAAATGTCCACTTGCCTTCCCAATAAGAGATGTCTCCATGTTATCAATGCATGGACAACTGTTGCCAACTCAAGATCTTGAGTGGGGTAGTTCTTTTCGTTGGGCTTCAACTGACGAGAGGTATAGGCCACAACTTTATTCTCTTGCATTAACACAGCACCGAGACCTTGAAGAGAAGCATCACAGAAAACTTTGAATGGCTTGGGTTCATCAGGAGGAGTCAAGACATGAGCTGTGACTAGCTTCTCTTTGAGGGTGTTGAAAGCAATGTCACACTCAGGCGTCTAGACATACTTCACATGCTTCTGTAGGAGGTTGCAAAGAGGCTTTCCATCTTAGAGAAATTCTGAACGAATCTTTGGCAATAGCTTGCAAGACCAAGAAAACTGTGGAGCTGCTTGACATTCTGAGGAGGTTCCCAATTCACAACTACAGACACCTTCGCGGGATTAACAGCAATGCCCTTGGCGGGGATGATATGACCAAGGTAAAGAACTTCATCAAGCCAAAACTCACATTTGGAAAACTTCGCATAGAATTGATACTCTCTGAGCTTGTCGAGCACCAATCGCAAATGTTTGGCATGATCCTTCTTATTCTTAGAGAAGACCAAGATATCATTGAGATACACCAAGACGAATTCATTGGTGTAGGGGTTGAAGATAAAGTTCATAATTCGAGAGAAAGTTGGAGGAGCACTAACAAGGCCGAAAGACATGACAGTATATTCATAAGAACCAAAGCTTGTTCTGAATGTTGTCTTGGGAATGTCTTGTTCACGAATGCGAATATGATGATAACCCATACGAAGGTCAAGCTTGGAGAATACTTTAGCACCTTTGAGTTGCTCGAATAGCTCATTGATGTTGGGGTGGATACTTGTTCTTGATTGTCTTCTTGTTCAATGGACAGTAATCGACACACAGTCAATCCGTGCCATCCTTCTTCTGGACAAAAAGAACTCCACAACCCCATGAAGATGAACTCGGTCTGATCAAGCCCAGACGCTCTTGTTCATCGAGCTGTTTCTTCAATTCCTTTAGCTCCTTGGGTCCAAGCTTGTAAGGACGCTTGCAAATGGGTTCAGTACCAGGCTCAAGATCGATAACGAACTCGACTGGCCGATGCGGAGGCATACCCGGAAGCTCTTCTGGAAAGACATCTTGGTACTCACAAACGACTGGAATTTGAGAAATAGCATCCAACTCACCCTTCTCATTGAGAGAAAACAACTGAATGGTTTCGTCACGAGCGGCATAGATGATAACATCCTCAGAAGAGTGTGTCAATTGAACCTCCCTGGCAGCACAATCAAGCTGAGCCTTGTGCTTAGAAAGCCAGTCCATCCCGAGAATTAGATCAATATCAGAGTCACCAAGAACAATTGGAGAAGACAGAAATTTATAGTTGCCCATCTTTATAACGGAATTCGGAACGAATGCTTGAGAAGTCATTTGCCGAGCCGGGGAAACAATAGACAAAGGACTCGGCAATACTTGAGTAACCAAATCATGCATAGCCACAGAAGGTCTTGAAATGAAAGAATGTGATGCACCAATATCAAATAAGACTTTTGCAGGAATGTCATTTACTGAGAGATTACCCATTATCACATCAGAAGAATCCTCTACTTGCGTTGCGTTCATCATGTTCACCTTTGCATGCTTTGGATTATGCTTGACCACTGCATTGCTTGAAGATCTCATAGGAGGAGGAGGTGGAAGGCGCCTCTGGTTGAAGCACTTGTTCATGTAGTGACCTTTCTACTGGCACTTGTTGCAAGTCACCTCTAAGAGCGGACGATGATAAGGAGCATTTGACCTTGGAGCTTGAGAATTTCACTTGTTCTGATAGTGTCGGAGTTATGGGCCACGGGTAGGCTAACCCGGGTCCCAGGATCTTTCAAGACATCGGGGCAGGCCGCGCCCCTCAAGCCGAGTCCCAGACGGCGACTCCGAGATAAGCCAACTCCAGGCTGGCGACCTCCAGAGAGGCCGACTCCAAGCTGGCGACCTCCAGAGGGGCCGGCGTTGGAGAGTCGGCCCGTGACTCCTCCCTCGTCCCGAAGCACGATACGGGGTACGGTCACGGCATGGGAGTTCCCCCTCCCTGCTCACGAAGGGTCGGCATGGATACAGTGGGCCGTATCACTGGAAGATCTTCGGCGAGGCGCGGCACTGTTGCCATGCCTGCCCTGACCTCAGCCACAGTGCGTAGTACATTGTGCCCACGACGCAGGCCTATACGACCCGAGGGTGGCGGGGCCGCCTGTCAGTGGGTGGGCCGAAGCCGGCCTGGGCGCCCGAAGACGGACCTGTGGGAGTCGGCCTCCCTGGAGTCGGCTGACTCCCCCCTAGGGCCCCATGAGCCATTAACCAGATAAGATGGGGAATGCTGACAGTGATCGCCCCATAGACGGCGGCACTGTTGCCACGACCCAATGACCAAGCATGCGTCATCACGAGTGCCGCTACAGCGTCAAGCCTGTCCACGGGACCCGCCAGTCGGCGGGCCCCAGAAGCCGGCGGGAATGACGATGGCCTGAGAGACAGATGGCTGGGACCCGCGCCCAGCCGTATTACTATTGTACCCCTGGGGGGTAGGCCTATATAAACCCCCCGGGGCACCCATGCAAAGGGTTCGGACGTGAATAGAGATAGACCAGATAGCACGGGAGGAGAGAGCTAGCCTTGCCCTCTCCTGCCTCCCGAAACAGCTCTAGGAGCACCATTGTTGTCACCTTGCTTGAGTGATCATGCGGAGACCCCGCAGAGCAGCAGTAGGGGTGTTATCTCCTAGGAGAGCCCTGAATCTGGGTAAGTTCCGCCGGTGTGCATGTCTTCGCCTCATCCCGCTTCCAGGCACCGGCGACGTTCTACTCGCTCCCACCATGATAAGCCATCCTTTGGCATATGTTGTATCCAACCCCCGACATTTGGCGCCCACCGTGGGGCGAGGTGCACCGTCGTCCGGAGATCTGCTCTGGACGGGAACCCTGTTCCTTCCCGGCGAGCACAGCCAGCCCGGCACGCCGGATGGTGTCTGTGCCGATGTGCTGCACGGCGCAGAGATCGCCTGTGCGGCCAGCTGCCTCGCCGATCTCATCGGTGAGGTTCGCCTCTCCGATGAGCCTGCGTCCGACGCAGGCACGAGTGTCCCCGAGAGCCTCCTCACGGGCCTCCTCGACCAACTCCACATCGCCGGCGAGCCTGCCGCGGACCTGGAGTCCATAGGATCCACCGAACCGATGCTTGTCGACTCCGACACCGCGTCGCTCGACGCGTTCCCCACCAACGTGGTGGTCTACGACGAGCCGCTCTCATACGCGGGGAGTGGCGGAAGCACCGTCACCGAGGTCCTCGTCCTCGAGGACGGCGAGCGCTGTGGCGAAGGAGCGCATGACCCGCTCGACGCGGCCCTGCGAGGCCTTGCGGCGCCGATTCCAGAAGACGCCGATGCCGAGACGCTGGAGGCACTCTGCCTTCAGCTCGTCGAGGGTGCGAAGAAGCTGGCAAGCATGAGGCGCTTGTCAGAAGCTTACCAACGCGAGATGGATCACGCCGTAGGCGGCTCGCCGGCTCCGACTGGGCCTAGCTGCCTAGGCGCAGTCCGACAGCGCGGCGCGGCAATTGCCAACCTCTTCGGGGTTGATCGCCCTGTGTACACCACGCCCGTAGAGAATATCTGTGCCGCCCAGGCGGCGGCGGACGAGCTCGACAACTTTGAAGGCGAAGAGCGCCGCATAATGATGGAGCGAGTTCAGCAGCTCCTCGACGCGGCCGCCGCGCAGAATGGTGCCGGCTGCCGCACCGAGGCGCCACAGCGCCAAAACAACGACCCACCGCCTCGCCGAGACCAAGGTGCGACGTCTCAGACGCCGACTGGCAGGGCCCGTGGGAAGAAGGACAAGGAGCCGGCTGTCAGCCATAGTCAGACTCACATCACCATCGAGCGCGACCAAGATGGCCGCCCCAGAGCGGTGGAACGGCGGGACGACTACCAGCCTCCCCCTCCTCGCGGAGAAAGGCGAGTCTCCCTGCCGCCCGTGGAACATCCGACTCTCGGCGACCGCCTTGGCCGCCGAGAGGGAGTCGGAGAGAACGATGCCCGCCACCGGATCGACCGACTCCACCGATCCCTGGCGCTGGAAGAAGAAGACGAGTTGGGTCCCCCCTGCTTTGGACCCCGCATCCGGGACGAGCCCTTTCCCAAAGGGTTCACGCTCCCCCGAGACACGCCCAAATATACCGGCACCGTGAAGCCGGAAGATTGGCTGATCGACTACTCCACAGCTGTCAACATAGCGAACGACAACAAGCGTGTTGCCGTAAGATATGTCCCGCTCATGCTCTAGGGCTCGGCCCGGACGTGGTTAAACAGTCTGAAGCCTCGCAGCATCAACAGTTGGGTTGACTTCACCGAGGCTTTTGTCCGCAACTTCACGAGCACGTACAAGCGACCTCCAAAGCCACGCCAGCTCTCCTTGTGCGTGCAAGGCCCTGACGAGTCTACTCGTGACTACCTCACGCGCTGGGGCGAACTCCGGAACTCCTGCGAGGGCGTGCACGAGGTGCAGGCCATCGAGAACTTTACTGCCGGGTGCAGAGAAGGCACCCTCCTCAAGCACAAGCTCCTCTGCGACGAGCCGGAGACCCTCGACGAGCTGCTGATCACGGCGGACAAGTACGCCACGGCCGACTCCTCCATAAGGGCGGAGATCCAGGTCAGCACAACTGGCAAAATCGCCCCTCAGGCTCCAAGAACCCCGGCTGGAGACACCAGTTGGCGGCAACAGCAGAATGACCAGAAGCGCAAAGCCCCGCAGCCGACTTCCAGCAGTCGGCAAGTGGCGACAGCAGAAGACCAGCAATTGGAGGGACCGCCTCCGGCGAAGCGGCAGAAGGGCGGCAAGTCCAACTGGCCGCCGGCTTTCTCCTACGAGCAGACTCTGGATGGTCCCTGCAAGTTCCACAGTAGCGCGAAGCCGTCCAACCATACCACCAGGAAATGTCACTGGCTGACCAGAATCGCCAAGGGGGACGGCTTGCCCCCTCCCCCTCCTGCTGGGCCGCCTCCTCCGCAGCCGCCCCAGCAGCCGGCCGTCAGGCCAGTCGGCGCGATACAAGATGAGTTCCCGGACGAGCACGGAGCCTATGTGGTGTTCACCAGTGTAGCGGATGACCGGCGCAGCAGGCGCCAACAGCAGCAAGAAGTAAATGCGGTTGCATCAAGTACTCCAGAGTTCATGCATTGGTCCGAAAAGCCTATCAGTTGGAGCAGAGCTGATCACCTAGAGGTGATGCCGAGTCCAAGCTCCTACGCCTTGGTCTTAGGCGCCACACTTGCCATGGACAGGCGGGCCGCTCGCTTCCCCCGAGTACTGATAGACGGAGGCAGCAGTATCAACATCCTGTACAAGGATACGATGGAGAAACTAGGAATCAAGCGAAGACAGCTTTAGAACAGCCGGACTGTGTTTCACAGAATCGTCCCCGGCCTTTCCTGCTCGCCAATCGACAAGATCCTGATAGATGTCCTCTTCGGAGACAAGGATCATTTCCACCGAGAACCAATTTGGTTTGAGGTGGTGGACCTTGAAATCCCATATCACGCATTGCTTGGCCGCCCCGCCCTGGCCAAGTTCATGGCGGTACCCCATTACGCCTACCTCAAGATGAAGATGCCAAGTTCCAAGGGAATCCTAACCGTATCCGGCGACTACAGGAAGTCGTCCGCTTGCACAGCCGACAGGAGTCGGCTGGCCGAGTCCTTGGTGATCGCGGCTGAGAAACGTCTTCTTGATCGGGTCGTGGCGATTGCCGGCAAGCAGCCCGAGTTATCGCCCGACCACAAGGAGTCGGAAGCAGAAGGATCATTCAAGCCGGCCAAAGAAACAAAGAAGATACCGTTGGACCCAGAGCACCCGAAGAGGTACGCTGTCATGGGCACTGGCCTTGACAGCAAATAGGAAGGAGAGCTCGTCGATTTCCTCTGTGATAATCACGACATCTTTGCATGGTCCCCCAAGGACATGCCTGGTGTCCCGACGGAATTCGCCGAGCACAAGTTACATGTCCGATCTGATATGAAGCCCGTCAGGCAGCCCTTGCGCCGCCCGTCAGAAGAAAAAAGAAGAGTTGTTGGATAAGAAATAGCCCGGCTACTGGCGGCCGGCTTCATCATGGAAGTGTTTTTCCCAGAGTGGCTGGCAAACCCGGTACTGGTGCTGAAGAAGAACAAGTAGTGGCGGATGTGCATTGATTATACGAGCCTCAACAAAGCTTGCCCCAAGGACCCATTTGCTCTGCCGAGAATCGATCAGGTGATAGACTCCACAGCCGGAAGCGAGCTGTTGAGTTTCCTAGATGCATATTCAGGATATCACCAGATCAAGCTGAACCCGGCTGACAGACTGAAGACCGCCTTCATCTCGCCGTTTGGAGCCTTCTGCTACCTGGACATGACGTTCGGCTTAAGAAACGTCGGTGCCACCTTTTAGCGTTGCATGCAGAAGTGCCTCCTGGAGCAACTCGGCAGAAACACCCACGTCTATGTGGTTGATGTAGTGGTGAAGACGGAGAAGCGTGGAACCTTGCTGGAGGACCTCAAGGAAACCTTTGAGAATCTGCACCGATTCCAGATCAAGCTCAACCAAGAGAAGTGCGTTTTTGGAGTACCAGCCGGCCAGCTCCTCGGTTTCCTGGTCTCCGAACGTGGCATAGAGTGCAATCCTGTGAAGATCAAGGCCATCGAGAGGATGGAAGCACCCAGATGACTATTAGATGTGCAGAAGTTCACCGGCTGTTTGGCATCCAACAGCCGATTCATTAGTCGGCTGGGCGAGAAGGCTCTCCCCTCGTATCAGCTCATGAAGAAGACGACCTTCTTTGAGTGGACTCCCAAGGCGGACGAGGATTTTCTCCAACTGAAGAAGATGTTGACTACTCCCCCTGTGCTGGCGGCTCCGACTCCCAAAGAGCCCATGCTCCTATACATTGCCGCCACCAGCCGAGTAGTCAGCACGGTCATTGTAGTCGAGCGCAAGGAGGAAGGCAAGGCGCTACCTGTCCAGAGACCGGTATATTACTTGAGTGAAGTACTGTCGACCTCCAAACAGAACTACCCCCATTACCAGAAGATGTGCTACGGCGTGCATTTTTCCGCCAAGAAATTGAAGCCTTACTTCAAGGAGCATCCAATCACTGTGGTCTGTATAGCTCCGCTGGCCGAGATCATCGGAAGCCGAGATGCTTCTGGCCGAGTGGCCAAATGGGCCATTGACCTGGCTCCCTACACCATCTACTACGAGCCCCGCACCGCCATCAAGTCGCAAGCGCTGGCTGACTTCCTCGTCGACTGGGCCGAGACCCAGTATCTGCCGCCAGCGCCCGGCTCCACCCATTGGCGGATGCACTTTGACGGCTCCAAGATGCGCACCGGCTTGGGAGCCGGCGTCGTCCTCACTTCCCCCAAGGGCGACAAGCTCAGATATGCGCTGCAGATCCACTTCGCCGCCTCCAACAACGTGGCCGAGTACGAGGCGCTCATACACGGGCTCTGGCTTGCCAAAGAACTCGGCATTCGCCGGATCCTGTGTTATGGCGACTCTGACTTGGTAGTCCAACAATCATCTGGCGATTGGGATGCCAAGGACACAAATATGGCGAGCTACCGTTTCCTCGTCTAGCAGCTCAGCGGATACTTCGAGGGGTGCGAGTTCCTCCACGTGCCAAGGAACGACAACGACCAAGCAGACGCCTTGGCACGAATCGGCTCCACCCGCCAGGCAATACCATCTGGTGTCGCCCTCCGGCGCCTCCTCAAGCCTTCTATCAAGCCGTCACCAGAATCAGATTCAATCTTTGTGCCAGCTCCGCCAGAGGAAGACGGACCCGACTCCAAGAAGCACACAGTCGAAGCCGGCCCGGGGACTTCAGAACTCGGCCCGGGGACTGCAGTGGCAAAATCAAAGACTCCAGAACTCGGCCCGGGGACTGCCCCAATCGGCCCCGGGACCTTGTCAAACCAGCAAGCGGCTGTGGACTCCAACCCGCAGCCTCCCAGCCTGGCCGCCCTTATCCAAGTCGCACTAGTGGCAGTTGAAGAAATAGCAGCACCTTCATGGGCCCAGCCCATCCTCAGATTCTTAGTAAACAGAGAGCTGCCAACGGATGAAATCTTGCCCCGGCAAGTGCAAGGCCGTGCAGCAGCCTACACCATAGTCAACAGAGAGCTGGTCAGGCGCAGTGTTACCGGCATCTTCCAACGCTGCGTCGAAGCAGAACAAGGCCAGGCAATCCTCAGAGACATCCATGAAGGTGAGTGCGGTCACCATGCGGCCTCCAGGGCACTCGTCGCCAAAGCCTTCCGGCATGGTTTCTTCTGGCCAACCACCCTGGAAGAAGCCAAAGAGTTAGTCCAAAAGTGCAAGGGGTGCCAAATTTTCCGTTCCAAGCCATTTCAGCCAGCTTCCGCACTCAAGACTATCCCCATCGCCTGGCCCTTTGCAGTCTGGGGTCTGGACATGGTAGGACCATTCAAGACGGCACGAGGTGGCTTAACTGACCTGCTTGTCGCTGTGGACAAGTTCACCAACTGGGTGGAGGTGAAACCCATCAAGAAGTTGAATGGTCCGACTGCAGTGACCTTCATCGCTGACATCACAACTCGGTACGGCATCCCACACAGCATCATCACCGACAATGGAACGAATTTTGCCAAAGGCGCCTTGGCCCGTTTCTGCGCGAAACAGGGCATCCGACTGGACTTAGCGTCCATTTCCCCTCCGCAGTCAAATGGCCAGATGGAGCGAGCGAACGGCCTCGTCTTATCCGGCGTCAAGCCTCGACTCGTCGTCCCGCTGGAGCGATCTACCGGCTATTGGCTTGAGGAGCTGCCAGCCGTCCTCTGGAGTCTGTGCACGACTCCAAACAAGTCAACCGGCTTCACACCCTTCTTCCTCGTCTATGGTGCCGAAGCCGTCATCCCAACGGATATAGAGTTCGACTCCCCAGAGTCACCATGTACACCGAGGAAGAAGCAGAAGAAGCACGACAAGACGGCGTCGATCTGCTGGAAGAGGGCCGGCTGTTGGCACTCAGTCGGTCCGGCATCTACCAGCAGAGCCTGCATCGATACTACAACAGGAAGGTCAGGCCAAGATCTTTCCAAGAAGGCGACCTTGTGCTCCGGCTGATCCAGCGAACAGCCGGCCAGCACAAGTTGTCGGCACCTTGGGAAGGCCCCTTCATCATCAGCAAGGTGCTAGGGAACGATGCCTACTATCTGATCGACGCTCAGAAGCCCCGAGCGCGCAAGAGGGATGACTCCGGCAAAGAGATAGAGCGCCCGTGGAATGCAAATCTTCTTCGAAGATTTTACAGTTGATGCAGTATGTATCACACCTCCCCTATGTATTAAAGTATTAAGACTTTGGGCCCCCCGAGATGAGCTCGGGGACTGCCCCTTTTGTTATCTGTATGATAAGAATTATGCCTTCGAGAACATCACTTTCATTACAAGTCGCTTGGCACCGGGCCAGTCGGCCCGGGGACTCACCGCCTTGCGCTATGAAGAGCTTCCCGTGGTCAGACAAGTAGTGCGCGGTGCCCAATCCGCCACCTGGCAAAGCCGCAGCTTGCAGAGCGACTGTGAGGTGAACAGGAGTAAGGAAGAACGGGCACCCACACGAAAAATGGCTAAGGACCTAAAGCATGAACATAGCGTAAGACGGCCTCCAGCATTTCTAAAGCAGAAAGCCGACTCATGAGTAGCCGGCTCGCCATCTTTATTAGCCTTCTGTCAAGGACGGCCGACTCTTGGGTAGTCGGCCTCTCGCTTTCTATCCGACTTGCTAAAGAAACTCTAAACGGCCAAGTACGTGCCTTCCCAAAGTAGCCGAGCACTTTACCTAGCGACAGTCCGTAGAGCGGCTGTCCGACTGGCAAGGCAGCGACTAGGGGAAGGCGGCAAAGGAAAAAGCCTAAAGAGCAGTAAGCAAGGAAAGACGGAAATCGGATAAATATTTACATAGGCCCTTGGCCGAATCTTTGATTAGAAGTTCAAGATACACCTTGCGGGTGGAATTGTTCGAATCTAACAAGTTTTTCGAAAGATTACTAAGACAGACAAGCAGTGGCGAAAAATGCAGCCTAGGAGGCGGCATCGTGGATCGGAGGATCGGAGGAGACGGTGGTGCCAGGCGCCGGGGCAGTCGGCTGGGCGGTCTCGGCTTGATCACCTCCGGCGGCAGTCGCCTTCTCTTGACGCGGCTCGTTGCTGGAGGCGCGGTCGAGCTGAGGCTGGCTGCCTGGTCCGTCTTCTGGCACCTCCGCCTCGCCTTCATCCTCTGCCTCGTCCTCCTCCTCGGTGCTGGAGTTGATCACCTCCACCGAATCTTCGCCATACTCCGGGTTCATCCCGAACCACTCTGCCGGCACTTCCTCGCCGCCTTCGGCCCGCTCGGGGACGAAGACACTGGTGTCCGTGTACTTAGCTATGGCTGCTGCACACTCGATAAGGCGCCCTCCACGGCCTCCAGCTCGGGCTGGGCTTCTGACCGGAACGCGGCCAGACGGTCCAGGCCCACCCCTTGATACCACGCCTTGACGAACTCCAAGGCCCGGCGCGCTCCGGCCCGGGCCGAGGAGCCCTTCCAAGCCTCAAGACGGCCGGCAGCGACCTCCAGCCAGTAGGCAGTTTGGCTGGCGATGCGCAGAGCCGGCGTGCCTGGCCACAAGGCGGCAACCGCCTGGGCACCGGCACATTGGAGCCGGCGCAACAGCCGGTAAGCCGGACGAAGACGGGCTTCAATGCTCAGAAGCTGCTCTTCGACGGTTCGGGGGCATTAGCGGTGATCTCCTCACCGTTTGCCCTTCGCACCTCACGAGCAGCCTCGATGGCCAGAGGAACTGCCTGCGAATGACCGGGGAAGAAGTCTGCCAAGACAAAAAAGAAGCAAGTCAAAAAATCAGAAGTCGGCCTGACACATAGTCGGAAGCCCGAAGAAGCGAAAGAAACTTACCATCAACTATATCCTCGATCACGTGGAAGCCGGAGGTCAGCATCGCCTCCCTGTCAGTCCAGGAGGAGCGCTCGCTCTCGAACTCGGCCAGGAGTGCGGTCTCCCTCTTCTCGGCCTCGTCCTGCACCTTCTTGAGCAGCTCCTTCTGCTCGGCCAGCTGCGCCGCCAGCAGGTCGCATTCCGTGGCGAGCTTGCCACACTCCTCCTCCTTGGCACGACGGGCGGTATTGGCCTCGCCCAGCTGCTCCTGAAGAACAGTGTTGGCTTCTGAGGAGCAAAAGAAGAGACAAAATAAGTTGTTAGCAAAAAAGATCGCTGGGAAGATCCGGCCTGACTGCTCAGGAGTCGGCCCGAATCTCGGGGACTACAGCCCGCGGGTGCGCCAGCGCGCCCCCGCGAAGAAGAAGAACTCACTCCGGCTTTCCGACAAGTCGGCAGCCCGCTTGTTCAACTCCTCAACATTGCGGTTGAAGGCACTGGCGCGGAGGTTGTGATACTCCTGCAATAAGTCATCGAAGACAAAGTTAGTGTTTGGAACTCGCCAGAGGGAGTTCCGAACCGCCTGCTCAGCAGCCGGCCCGGAACTCGAGGACTACACCCAGTGGGTGCGCTGGCGCGCCCCCACAGAGAAACAAACAAGAATCCGAAGGGAAAGAAACTTACTCGGACGGCCATTCGTGCGGCCAGATGCGCTTTGTTGTAGGCTTGAAGGGCGTCGCCCTCGGCCCGCAGCTTCGCCTGGACTTCCAGGAGCAGTTGATTTAACGGCCCGGTGCCGCCTCCGCGCACCCACCCGATGGGCGCGGCGCTTGTGGCCTCGGCGTCTAGGGTTGCCGAGCTAGCAGCGCCGGTCTCCCAGGGACACGGCCCGAGGTCGCCCTCTCAAGACGACAGCGCACTGGCGAGGCGACTTGGAGAAGCAGTCGCACCTCAGCCTCATCCATGACCGGCGGCTCCGACTGACCCACCGGTTGTTTGCCGTGCGGCCTCCCAGACGGCGGTGGAGGCAGTGGTGGCGGCACGAGGGTGTCCGACATAGAAGCCTCGCCGCCCTCCTTCTCCACAACGGGGTTCTCGGTGCCGGCCCCTCCGGTTTGCCCCGTGAACTCCAGAGGCGGCGGCGCAGACGATAGTGGGGGGACGAGTATCGCTGATCGGCGAAGCACGGCCTCCTCGGCACGCCGTCTCGCTGCGAGGGTAGCTTCGGCGTCCTCCAGCTTCTTCTGGGTGGAGGCGGCCGCCTTGTCGGCCTCCGCCTTCTCCAGACGTTCGGCTTCCTCCTCCTCGCGCTTGTCCCGCGCGTTTCGCTCCGTCGGCTCCCGAAGGTTGGCGGCGGGGTCGGCCCGCCGAGTATTGGCGGACGTCTCCGCCGACCCCATGACGGAGGGGACGGCGACTCTCTCAAGGGAAAGAGGGGCCCTGGAGAAGATTGGAGGGAGCATAAAGGAAAACTCGGACGAGATTCGACAAAGGAAAATAAAAAAGCATAAAGACTTACGCAGAGACTAGTGGCGGCCTCCTCACTTCCCTTCGGAAGTGGTTGGCCTTCACGGCCGCCTCCTCCCGTCTGGTCGCGGCGGCCGCCCCCTTTATCTTCTTCAACTTGCTGCCAGGCGCACTCCGCCCGGCGTGACGCCTCTTCAAACCACCCTGGCCGGCGGAGGAGCCGACCTTCGGCTGGTGGCGCGGGGCGACTTCCCCTTCGGCGTCGTCGTCGGGCCAGTCGGCAAAGGTGGCCGAAGGCCTGAAGTTGCCTTCCGCTCCTTCTCCCCCACCTTCGGCGTCGGCTTCCATTGCCGCCGCCCGCAGGTCGGGGTCTTCGACGTCGCTCTCCGCGCGGTCGGGAACATACTCGCGGGGCTGTCTCGTGGCACCGGTGGCAGGCTGCATAAGAGGATTCTAGTTCAGAAGAAGCCAACAAGAGTCAGAAGCCGGAGTCGGCTGCGGAAAAAAGACAAAACAGTAGGGAGACGCAACTTACCACTGGTAGAGGGTTGTCGTGCGAGTACGGCTCCTTGCCGAATTGTCAGTCCTCCTCGTACTCGCAGTGCGCGATGTAATTCACCATATTTGCCACCTCCTTGCGGGGCATCTCCTTGGTGCTCATCCGACTTGGGTCTCCGAGGCCGCTCATTTGACAGATCAGGTGAGGCCGGCCTTGGAGCGGGAGAACTCAGCGCGCAACGAAGGCGGCCAGCAAGTTGGCCCCGACGAGTCCCTCCGACTGTATCAAGACTCGGAGTCGCGCTACGGCGGCGGCTCCGGCGAGGGTCAGCGACTTGACTCGGTGAGACCAGTTGGGGAGCCTCCCGGTCAGGGGAGCGGCATTGTAGGGCGGCAGGTTGACCCAGTCACCGTCGGAGGCGAGGTTCTTCACGTAGAAGTACGAGCGCTACCACATCTTCACCGACTTGATCAGCGCGATGGGAGGAAAGGGGTTTTCGGCCGTCGAGCGCCGCATCGCAATGAAGGCGCCGCACTGAGCCGGCACGCCAGCGATGTGCGTGCCGAGCTTAGAAGAGAAGAATTCTCCCCACAGCTCGATGGTGGGGAGAACACCGAGGAAACCTTCGCACAGAGTGGCGAAGGCAGAGAGCAACACCACCGTGTTCGGAGTGAGGTTCTGCGGCTGAAGACTGTGGAACTCCAGGAACGAGCGGAAGAAGCCGCTCGCCGGCAGCCCCAGGCCGCGCATAAGGTGCAAGCGGAAGACGACCCGCTCGCCCTCTTCCGGCGCCGGCCGGATTTCCCCCTCCGGCGCGGCGTGGGCGCGCATGAGGTCCGCGCTGGGGAGATGGCACGTCTGGCGGAGGAACTCGATGTGTTCTTCCTCTACCTCCGAGCCGTCCCATACGCCGGAGCGCACAGCAGGGGCCGCGGCGGAGGAAGAGCTCATCGCCGCGGTATGGTGTGCTCTTGCTCAACGGTGGAGGAAGGAAGGAGAGAAAGCAAGATGAGGCGGGGGAGCGGGGAAGAAGGGCGCGTGAGCTGTGCCGCTCCGCTTCCCCCCGCCTACTTATAGCCCTGCGGGCTGAGAAGCCGAGGGGGCGGGCGTGGGATTAACTGCGCATGATGTCCCACGCCGCCCCATGATTTACCCCACGAAGTTACTGCGCGCAGTAACGACGTGGGAAAACCAACCGTCCACGGCCGCAATGGATCCGCTCGTGTGCCGAGGCACGGTAGTGGCGGGCCCCGCCTGACGGCCCGTCCCGTCGCGCGTGTGGGCAAGCAGACTGCCCTCTCCACATGGCGCCACGTGATAGGACCGCCCTGATGGCCGTGTGGAAGCGTATCAGGCACGCCGCCTGGTTTCCCGCCGTGACTTTCGAGTTGCGGCTCTTCGCTAAAAAATCCGACTCTCGACAGTCGGCCCGAGGGAAGACGGCAGCCAAGTTCCAGAGTTCGCTCCTGGGAGGATGAAACTGCTAAAGCCCCACGATGCGGCGTCCGCTGGGCTTCCCCAGCTTCGGGGACTACTGTCGGAGTTATGGGCCATGGGTAGGCTAACCCAGGTCCCAGGATCTTTCAAGACATCGGGGCAGGCCGCGCCCCTCAAGCCGAGTCCCAGACGGCGACTCCGAGATAAGCCGACTCCAGGCTGGCGACCTCCAGAGAGGCCGACTCCAACCTGGCGACCTCCAGAGGGGCCGGCGTTGGAGAGTCGGCCCGTGGCTCCTCCCTCGTCCCGAAGCACGATACGGGGTACGGTCACGGCGTGGGAGTTCCCCCTCCCTGCTCACGAAGGGCCGGCATGGCTATAGTGGGCCGTATCACTGGAAGATCTCCGGCGAGGCGCGGCACTGTTGCCATGCCTGCCCTGACCTCAGCCACAATGCGCAGTACACTGTGCCCACGACGCCGGCCTGTACGACCCGAGGGCGGCGGGGCTGCCTGTCAGTGGGTAGGCCGAAGCCGGCCTGGGCGCCCGAAGACGGACCTGTGGGAGTCGGCCTCCCTGGAGTCGGCCGACTCCCCCCCAGGGCCCCATGAGCCATTAACCAGATAAGATGGGGAATGGCGACAGTGATCGCCCGATAGACGGCGGCACTGTTGCCACGACCCAATGACCAAGCCTGCGTCATCAGGAGTGCCGCTACAGCGTCAAGCCTGTCTGCGGGACCCGCCAACCGGCGGGCCCCAAAAGCCGGCGGGAAGGACGGTGGCCTGAGAGACAGATGGCTGGGACCCGCGCCCAGCCGTATTACTATTGTACCCCCGGGGGGTAGGCCTATATAAACCCCCCGGGGCACCCATGCAAAGGGTTCAGACCTGAATAGAGATAGACCAGATAGCACGGGAGGAGAGAGCTAGCCTTGCCATCTCCTGCCTCCCGAAACAGCTCTAGGAGCACCATTGTAGTCACCTTGCTTGAGTGACCATGCGGAGACCCCGCAGAGCAGCAGTAGGGGTGTTATCTCCTAGGAGAGCCCTGAAGCTGGGTTAGTTCCGCCGGCGTGCATGTCTTCGCCTCATCCCGCTTCCAGGCACCGGCGACGTTCTACTCGCTCCCACCATGATAAGCCATCCTTTGGCATATGTCGTATCCAACCCCCGACAGATTACCTGGGTTGGGTGGGTGGGAAGATCCACGACCACCTGAGTTCTTCTGCTGGTAAGGCTGACGAAACGGAGGAGGAGGAAGGTAGAACTTCTGCTGCTTAGCTGCCACTTGCGAGGAAGAAGAAGACTCGACTGCATCCCTGATTCTCTTCTTAGAAGCCTCACACTTGAGCTGAGCACCTTCTTTCTTGAGGGCCATGTTGTAGAATTGATCGAACTGAGTAGGCTCAACAAGAACGAGAGCTAACTGCAGATCCTCTCTGAGGCCACCTATGAATTGATAAATCATACTCTTCTCATTAGGAACGTCTTGTTTAGCAAAGCGAGCAAGTTTCTGAAACTGCTTGTTGTATTCATACACAGACATCCTACCTTGCTTGAGATTGCGGAACTCCTCATGCTTCCCCTCAACAACACTGGTAGGAATGTGATGAGCTTTAAAGTCCCGACATAAATTAGTCCAAGTAATCACTCGACCTCCTCTGGAATCCTTGTATTGCTGGAACCAATCAGCTGCTTGGTCCTTGAGCTGAAAAGAAGCGAACTTGACGTAGTCCTCTGGCCTGATGTTGCTACATTCAAAATGCTTGTTAATATCCACGAGCCAATCATTGGCGTCTGTGGCCTCGGTACAGTAGCTGAAAGACTTCGGCTGATTTGCCAGGAACTGGTTGAGGGTAGGAAACTGAGGCTGATGATTGAACTGCCCTTGACCTTGATTCCCTTGGTTGCCTTAGCCTTGGTTGCGCTCCTGCATGAGCTGAATCATCATCTGAGTATTGGCGTTAGTGGCTGCCATCAAAGCTTGCCATGGCTCCGGAGGCAGAGGTGGAGGTGGAGGGTTTGCCTGACTCCCATCATTGCGTTCCGGATTCTGACGCGTTGGCGGAGCCATCCTAAAGAGGGTGACATCCGTTAGCATCTTGATAGACAGATAGACATGTTGAATCAACGGATAGAAATTGCAACATATAGTCTTCACAATAAACATTCGAACAAGGATGAACAAATGAATTCCAAAGCAAACATCACGTCCATTAAGGTGAGAAGCCACTTGATAAGATATATGATGAAAGAAAAAAAACAAGGTACGAATGGAACAAATAAGTGGTAAGGATTACCCAATCACAAACCAAATATCTGCGGGAAGAAATGCTAGAGCTACTTGAATCCCACCTATAAACTCCCGAAACTTTCTAGTTATGCAATCAAGTGTTGGGGATACAGTGGAAGCAATATATCTCACCCAAACTAACAATCCCTACATCCAGTTGTATCCATCCATCAACACATAACCAAGAAACCTTCGGAAATCGTGCACCTCAACCTTCGAAAAGCATCCGTTATACGAGTTATGGACATACTCCCGAACTCCCCAGTACTGGGTGACGTCGAGGTTATCTAACCAACAACTGCATAAAAGAGATTTTCGATGTCGGCAAAACTCAGGTCCAGAACTGCAACAATAAAATTATGACGACAACACCTCGGAGCTCAACTCCCCGGGACACTGCCACAACCCCTAAATGTCAGGAGGCACCAAGAACAATGTTCTCGTCACAAAACCATCGGAACGATTCCAAGATACCCGCGTGATCCTAAAAACAATTTTAGTGAAATTTGAGGAGAGGAAAGTCAAAACATCTACGTCAGGAGACTTCACCAGAGCGATGAAGGGACTGAGGAGTAAAAAGAATCCTACTCTCCGATATATATAATCCTAAGACTCAAAACATTTTTTATCTAGACTCCACAACGCCAGCGATTCAATGAAGCAGGGGGCTCCTAAGTCGGGGACGGCTCTGATTACCAACTTGTAACACCCACGATGCGGCTATATCTCTCACGTGTCGAGGCACGACTTAGAGGCATAACCGCATTGTAGGTTTTGTTGCAAGAAGGGTAATCTTCACACAATCCCATGTAATGAACAAGAATGGGATAAAGAGAGTTGGCTTACAATCGCCACTTCACACAATACATAAATAGATTCATACATCATTCAAAATACACTCAAAGACCGGCTACGGTCAAATCCAAATGAAAAGAAGATAACCCCAAATGCTAGATCCCCGATCGTCCCGATTGGGCTCCACTACTGATCATCTAGAAACGAAACATAGTAATGACCAAGGTCCCCATCAAACTCCCACTTGACTTCAGTTGCGCCACTTGCGCTGGTATCCTCGGCACCTGCATCTGTTTTGGTAGAATCTGTGAGTCATGGGGACTCAGCAATCTCACACCCGCGAGATCAAGACTATTTAAGCTCATGGGTAGGAAAAGAGGTAATATGGTGGAGCTGCAGCGGGTACTAAGCATATATGGTGGCTAACATACGCAAGTGAGAGCGAGAAGAGAAGCAACGCATCGGTCGAGAAGCTAGAAGTGATCAAGAAGTGATCCTGAAACTACTTACGTTCATACATAACCCAAACCGTGTTCACTTCCCGGACTCCGCCGAGAAGAGACCATCACGACTACACACGCGGTTGATGCATTTTAATGAAGTCAAGTGTCAAGTTCTCTACAACCGGACATTAACAAATTCCCATATGCCTCATAACCACGGGCACGGCTTTCGAAAGATAATACCCTACAGGGGTTTCCCAACTTAGCCCATCACAAGGTCTCACGGTCAACGAAGGATATTCCTTCTCCCAGGAAGACCCGATCAGTCTCAGAATCCCGGTTTACAAGATATTTCGACAATGGTAAAACAAGACCAGCAAGGCCACCCGACTGTGCCGACAAATCCCGATAGGAGTTGCACATATCTCATTCTCAGGGCACAACGGATGAGCAATCTGGACAACTAAAACCAGACTTCGAGTTTCCCCAAGGTGGCGCTGCAAAGGGCTCTAGTTCGGACCAGCACTCAAAGGAGCACTGGCCCGGGGGCTAAATAAAGATGACCCTCGGGCTCACGAAAACCCAAGGGAAAAAGGCTTAGGTGGCAAATGGTAAAACCAAGGTTGGGCCTTGCTGGAGGAGTTTTATTCAAAGCGAACTGTCAAGGGGGTCCCATAAATCACCCAACCACATAAGGAACGCAAAATCAAGGAACATAACACCAGTATGACGAAGACTAGGGCGGCAAAGGTGGAATAAGACACCAGGCATAAGGCCGAGCCTTCCACCCTTTACCAAGTATATAGGTGCATTAATTAAACAGGAGCTATTGTGATAACCCAAAATATCCATGTTCCAACAAGGAACAAACTTCATCTTCACCTGCAACTAGCAACACTATAAGAGGGGCTGACCAAAAGCGGTGACATAGCCAAACAACGGTTTGCTAGGAAAGGATGGTTAGAGGCTTGACATGGCAAAATGGGATGCATGATAAACAAGTGGTAGGTAGAGCTAACATAGCAATAGAGCGAGCAACTAGCAAAGCAAAGATAGAAGTGATATCGAGGGTATGGTCATCTTGCCTGCAAAGTTCTCAGAGTTGTCAAAAGATTGATCCTCGTTAGCATACTCAACAGGTTCCTCATTCACGTACTTGTCTCCCGGCTCTACCCAAAGCAATAACACAAGCAATGGAACCATAATCAATCACAGTGCAATGCACAAGCAACATGATGCAATACATGTCATGATATGCGAGATGTGATATGCAAAGCGTATGCGTGCTCCGGGAGGAAAAAGGATGAACAAGGCATCAACTTGGCAAACCAAGTATGCCGATGGAAAGATGAGATGATTTCGGATGAAATCGATATAAAGATCACCGGAAACGGATGCACAGTTTGCAAATGGCAAGCAAAACAAGAATGACACAATTCTGCAATTAACAGCATGATGCTACTTAGCATGCAACAAGAAACTATGCTACATCACTCCAACATAGCACCAAGCATATGGTAGTTATCTACAAGAGATGCTTGACAAAGATGAACACTGAGCTATGGCTAAGTCAAACCATAATAGGTTCAAACAGGCATGGGAAAAGTGCAAAAGATATCAGCTTCACAGACTTGGTGAAAATACTGGACATGGCATAAATAGCATCAGGTAGCAATGTTCAGAGCAAGTAATCAACATTCTACAGGAACTTATATTAGCAAACCAAGACATGGCGTGATTCTACTCAAAGCATAGAAAAAAAGTCCCTTAGTGACCATGAGCCAAAAAGGATCAGAAGATATGATGGCACTCAAGTGAACTTAGCAATTATCATTAACAGATTCAGCAAAGAGAGCATGGCATTAACAGAATTATTAAGGCATCTTTGCAAGATTGATTCACTCACCACAAGTCATTGCATGACAAGATAAGCACAGAAACAGCAAGAATACATGTTTATGAAACTAACCAAAGCAAGAACAAGTTCATATCATGCAAGGATCAACTACAA
Source organism: Triticum aestivum (assembly GCF_018294505.1). NCBI lineage: Eukaryota > Viridiplantae > Streptophyta > Magnoliopsida > Poales > Poaceae > Triticum > Triticum aestivum. Next base: position 65,618,006 of record NC_057804.1, on the reverse strand, counting down.
CAACCTTGGCAATATTGAATAACATGTAAACAATCTGCCAGGAAACATTTTATAGCAAAAGTAGAGCAAGAAAATGCCATGTTAGAGAACTCCATCATTTCAAACAGGGGCATGGATGGATATATCATAACCATATGTCCAAAACATCCTTACTTAAGTATCTCAAAATAAGCATGGATCTCTCTGTAGCATCAAGTTTACATGGCATCAAAATAACAGCACAACAGGGAATGAAATAAGCAACATCACAAAGTCTAGTTTGCATGCTTGTGCTAGTCACCACATAGATCACAAAAATACATGGCAAGAACCTCTGTAAAGAAGGCATGGCATAGTCCAAAACAAATGTAGAGCTCATGCCCATAAGATGCACACAATAAATGTAGCGAAAATGACAAATGCCCATAATCTATTAAGAATCAGAAACAAACATTTTATAGCACTCTTGCATCAGAGATTTGGGCATCGAGATGACCTCAAATAAACATGTCCCAATTGAACAAAATGAAGAGAACATCCTGATGAACATTTCGATATATCGTATGCATGAAACGGATCTACGGATTAGGAGATATGATGCGGCACCAGAATGCTGAAAGTTAAGGACTTGGTCAAAAATTCGGGGTCAACCTCAGATCTAGGTTCTTCGCACGGGAACCAAGGCAGGTCTCGCCGGAGTTGGTGTCGGAGGGAAGGAAGATGGCCGGA
>NC_057804.1:65613634-65616913 GCF_018294505.1 Triticum aestivum | reverse complement strand
GCTCGGGCGGGCCGGTGGCGGTGGGCGGCGGCGGTGCCACGTGGCGCGGCCTGGTTGGCGCGGGCGCGGCGGCGGATGCATCCGGCCCAATCCGGACGTGTCCGGCGGCGGAGAGGGGTGGATTTCTAGGGTTTTGGCCATGATTTAGAGGGGGAGATGCATATTTATAGGTAGGAGGAGTTTGGAGTGTCCAAATGAGGTGTAGTTTTCTCCCACACAATCGTGATCCGATGACGGAGAGCATGGAAGTGAATTAGATGGGTTATTGGGATATTTTGGAGGGGTGTTGGGCTGCTACCGAAAAGAGGCCTTTGCGGTTATCCGGTTAATCGTTGGAGTATCAAACGAGCTCCAAATGACACGAAACTTGATAGGTGGTCTACCGGTAGTGTACCAAGGCCACTTGGCAAGCCTCGGTCCATTCCGAGAATGTTTAACAACCGCTCACGAAAAGAGACAAGACGGGTGCGCCGGTTCATGTGGGAGTGTCGGATTGCAAAACGGACAACGGGGAAAATGCTCGGATGCATGAGACGAACATGTATGCAAATGAGATGCACATGATGACATGATATGAGATGCATGACATGAAAAAAATGCAAAACGAAAGACAAAACCCAACCACGGAGGGAATATCATAACACATAGCCGAAAATGGCAAGAGTTGGAGTTACAAATATGGAAATTTACATCCGGGGTGTTACAGATTAGGTGCATATCGGGATGTAATGTTCCATCTCCTATATAGGGATTAGCTAGCAGTTTCTCTATCATACCCGAAAGAATTTCAAAGTAAATATTTTCAGTAGGTTCTGTAGATTGAGGAGCAACTCTTTGCACTTCTGGTCGGGGTGAAGATACCCCGAACAAGCCCATCAAAGGATTATTTTCCATAGTAACAAGTGACAGTAAATTTCAGCACACTATATAAATGTTTCCTTACCAAATTCCACCTACCAAAGGCGCTTCACTCCCCGGCAACGGCGCCAGAAAAGAGTCTTGATGACCCACAAGTATAGGGAATCTATCGTAGTCCTTTCGATACGTAAGAGTGTTGAACCCAACTAGGAGCAGAAGGAAATGACAAGCAGTTTTCAGTAAGGTATTCTCTGCAAGCACTGAAATTATCGGTAGTAGATAGTTTTGTGATAAGGTATTTTGTAACGGGTAACAAGTAACAAAAGTAACTAGGTGCACAAAGGTGGCCCAATCCTTTTTGTAGCAAAGGACAAGCCTGGACAAACTCTTATATAAAGCAAAGCACTCCCGATGACACATGGGAATTATCGTCAAGCTAGTTTTCATCATGCTCATATGATTCGCGTTCGTGAAAGTGCGACTAATCCCTGGGTGGTTTTGGTAATTCTTAACAACATATAATTCATTGAACTAATGCTCTTTCAAGATGATCATTTCAGAAAGTTCAATGATTGGCATGGCATGGACTAGAGATGTGGACCCCTCAAAATGCTAAGGACACATATTGGCAACGAGCTCAAGACTCTACACTCTTTTCATTTAAGTGATCCAAGATCACATTGAGTCAATAGGAAAGCCAATGCTGTTAAAAGGGGATGAGGTGTTTCTTAATGGCTTACTTGCTCAAAATGCTTAGTGATATGCTCCAAAACCCTCAACCACTTTCTCATTTCCACATATGTCCTAAACCTAAAAGTCAAATTCGGCCTCACTGATTTGATCTATCTGGCGCCACCGAGTTTCATTTGACATAGCCACTGCCACAAACCCTAGTCACTTCGGTTTCACCGATACGGATCTCAGTCTCAATGAGATGATATTGCAAACTCATTGTTTTCTTTTTGTAACATTTCGGTCCAACCGAAATGAGCGAATCGGTCTCACCGAGTCTGTAATGCAAATTCATTGTTTCCATTCCGTAACACTTCGGTCCCACCGAAGAGAGCGAATTGGTCCCACCGAGTTTGCCTGATCAACTCTCTATGTGCCTATTGCTGAAATCGATCCCACCGAGTTTACGTGATCGGTCACACCGAGATTACATTATGCCCTAACCCTGCTCTTTGAAGGCTACTATGCATCCTTACGAATACAAGAGTGTTTTTTTTTGTTTTGGGTATAGCAGGACTTGAACCTGCGAGCATTAGGTTCAAAGCCCAATGCTCTACCAACTGAGCATATTGGTCCCACCGACATGACTGTGTCGGTCCCACCAAAAAGCCTAATGTTCATATTTTTGACCTGAATCGATCTGACCGAGTTTTACCATTCGATCTCACTGAGTTTGGGAATCTATGTGTAACGGTTAGATTTTGTGTGGAGGTTATATATACCCCTCCACCCACTCTTCATTTGAAGAGAGAGCCATTAGAACGTGCCTACACTTACATCATTCATTTTCTGAGAGAGAACCACCTAGTCATGTGTTGAGACCAAGATATTCCATTCCAACCACAAGAATCTTGATCTCTAGCCTTCCCAAGTTACCCACTCAAATAATCTTTTCACCATAGCCAAATCTGTCAGAGAGAGTTGAGTGTTGGAGAGACTATCATTTGAAGCACAAGAGCAAGGAGTTCATCATCAACACACCATCTATTACCTTTTGGCGAGTGGTGTCTCCTAGATTGGTTAGGTGTCACTTGGGAGCCTCCATCGATATTGTGGAGTTGAACCAAGGAGTTTGTAAGGGCAAGGATATCACCTACTTCGTGAAGATCTACCCTAGTGAGGCAAGTCCTTCGTGGGCTATGGCCATGGTGGGATATACAAGGTTGCTTCTTCGTGGACCCTTCGTGGGTGGAGCCCTCCGTGGACTCGCGCAACGGTTACCCTTCGTGGGTTGAAGTCTCCATCAACGTGGATGTATGATAGCACCACCTATCGGAACCACGCCAAAAATCTCCGTGTCAACATTGCGTTTGCTCCGTCCAAAGTCCTCCCATTTACTTTCTTGCAAGTTGCATGCTTTACTTTCTGGTGCTCATATACTCTTTGCATGCTTGCTTGAATTGTGTTAAGATTGCTTGACTTGTGCTAAGTTGCCAAAATCTGCCAAGAAATAAAATTGGGAAAAGGTTAAGTTCTTATTTGGTCAAGTAGTCTAATCACCCCCCCCCCTCTAGACATACATTCGATCCTACAGTTCGTTACTTTGATAAATTGATATGTGGGTGGACCGGTGCTTGGGTACTGCCCTTCCTTGGACAAGCATCCCACTTATGATTAACCCCTCTCGCAAGCATACGCAACAACGAAAGAAGAATTAAGGTAAACCTAACCATAGCATGAAACATATGG
>NC_057804.1:65523461-65613439 GCF_018294505.1 Triticum aestivum | reverse complement strand
TAAGATTGCTTGACTTGTGCTAAGTTGCCAAAATCTGCCAAGAAATAAAATTGGGAAAAGGTTAAGTTCTTATTTGGTCAAGTAGTCTAATCACCCCCCCCCCCTCTAGACATACATTCGATCCTACAGTTCGTTACTTTGATAAATTGATATGTGGGTGGACCGGTGCTTGGGTACTGCCCTTCCTTGGACAAGCATCCCACTTATGATTAACCCCTCTCGCAAGCATACGCAACAACGAAAGAAGAATTAAGGTAAACCTAACCATAGCATGAAACATATGGATCCAAATCAGCCCCTTACGAAGCAACGAATAAACTAGCGTTTGAGCTTCTGTCACTCTGGCAACCCAGCATCTACTTTTTACTTCCCAATGCCTTCCCCTAGGCCCAAATCATGGTGAAGTGTCATGTAGTCGACATTCACATAACACCACTAGAGGATAGACAACATACATCTCATCAAAATATCGAACGAATACCAAATTCACATGACTACTTATGACAAGACTTCTCCCATGTCCTCAGGAACAAACGTAACTACTCACAAATCATATTCATGTTCATAATAAGAGGGGTATTAATATGCATTAAGGATCTGAACATATGATCTTCCATCGAATAAACCAACTAGCATCAACTACAAGGAGTAATCAACACTACTAGCAACCCACAAGTACCAATCTGAGGTTTTGAGACAAATATCGGATACAAGAGATGAACTAGGGTTTGAAAGGAGATGGTGCTGATGAAGATGTTGATGGAGATTGACCCCCTCTCAATGAGAGGATTGATGGCGATGACGATGGCGACGATTTCCCCCTCTCGGAGGGATGTTTCCTCGGTAGAACAGCTCCACCAGAGCCCTAGATTGGTCCTGCCCAGGTTCCGCCTCAAGACGGCAACGCTTGATCCCGAAATCTTCCTTATGATTTTTTTTCCAGGGCAAAAGGCACCATATAGCAGAAGATGGACGTCGGGGGCCTGCCAGGTGGCCCACGAGGCAGGGGGCACGCCCAGGTGGTAGGGCGCGCCATCCACCCTTTTGGCTTGTGGGTGGCCCCCCTCTGGTGCTTTCTTCGCCCAATATTTTTAATATATTCCAAAACTGACTTTCGTGGAGTTTTAAGACTTTTGGAGTTGTGCAGAATAGGTCTCTAATATTTGCTCCTTTTCTAGCCCAGAATTCCAGTTGCCGGCATTCTCCCTCTTCTTGTAAACCTTATAAAATAAGAGAGAAAAGACATAAGTATTGTGACATAATGTGTAGTAACAGCCCATAATGCAATAAATATTGATATAAAAGCATGATTCAAAATGGGCGTATCAATGGTCAGGTAGGTGGCATTGTTCCACATTTACTTGATGGAGGAGTGTCTATCCTATAGTACGCTGATGATACTATCATCTTCATGGAGCATGATTTGGCTAAAGCAAGAAACATGAAGCTTGTGTTGTGTCTGTTCGAACAATTATCGGGGTTATAGATTAACTTCCATAAAAGTGAATTGTTGTTGGGGGGATGACCCCTGGGTAGGCCCAAGACGGCGAACGACGCTTCAAAAACACCGGGGCCAACAAAGTCCCCCATTCCAGCTCGCACTTGGCCGGGTTGCTCAACCCGGCCAAGTCCCTCAACCCGGCCAAACTCACCGTCCCGGCCGCCCGGCCAGGTCCATGTCCGGCTGCTCCGGCCGGTCTGTTACGCAAAGTCAACCTCGACATCACATCTGACGCGACACCGACAGGACGGCCATACCGCGACCACTGTTGCAGATAAAAGCATACACTATTTACTCATCATACACGACATCATGTATAGTCCTACTTGTCCCTGGGCACTATTGTATAAAGTGACCCAGGGGAGGCACTTTCTTGGAGAAGAGTGTAGGACCTTGAGAAGAGGTGTCTAGAGGGGGGGTGATTAGACACTAAGTACCAAAGTTGCAATTTTTAACTTCTTTAGGTTTAGGTGGAGTTTAGGCACAAGTTTAACATTCTCAATACATAACAAGCAAGCATGCAAAGAGTATGTGAGCAGCGGAAAGTAAAGCATGCAACTTGCAAGAATGTAAAGGGAAGGGTTGTGGAGGATTCAAACGCAATTGGAGACACGGATGTTTTTGGCGTGGTTCCGATAGGTGGTTCTATCGTACATCCATGTTGGTGGATAATTCAACCCATGAAGGGTAACGGTTGCGCCAGTCCACGGAGGGTTCCACCCACGAAGGGTCCACGAAGAAGCAACCTTGTCTATCCCACCATGGTCGTCGCCCACGAAGGACTTGCCTCACTAGCGGTAGATCCTCACGAAGTAGGCGATCTCCTTGCCCTTACAAACTCCTTGGTTCAACTCCACAATCTTGTCGGAGGCTCCCAAGTGACACCTAGCCAATCTAGGAGACACCACTCTCCAAGAAGTAACAAATGGTGTGTTGATGATGAACTCCTTGCTCTTGTGCTTCAAATGATAGACTCCCCAACACTCAACTCTCTCTCATAGAATTTGGATCTGGTGGAAAGAAGATTTGAGTGGAAAGCATCTTGGGGAAGGCTACAGATCAAGATTCATATGGTAGGAATGGAATATCTTGGCCTCAACACATGAGTAGGTAGTTCTCTCTCAGAAATAGGATGCTGGAAGTGTTGGCTTGTTCTGATGGCTCTCTCCATGAATGAAGAGGAGGTGGAGGGGTATATATAGCCTCCACACAAAATCTAACCGTTACACACAACTTGCCAAACTCGGTGGGACCGAATTGATAAACTCCATCGGACCGATTCAGCAAATCTAATGACCGTTAGGATTTTTGGTGGGACCGATATGCAACTCGGTAGGACCGATATGGTTAGGGTTAGGGCATAACGTAATCTCGGTGAGACCGATTACACAAACTCGGTGAGACCGAATTTGGTAATTAGCTAACCAGAGAGTTGGTTAGGCAAACTCGGTGGGACCGATTTTGGTAATAAGTTAACCATAGAGTTTGCATTGTAATATCGGTAGTACCGATTACAGAAACTTGGTGAGACCGATTTTGGTAATGGACATACACAGAGAGATTACAATCCCATCTCGGTGAGACCGAGATCCCTATCGGTGAGACCGATTTGCCTAGGGTTTGTGGCAGTGGCTATGACATCTAAACTCGGTGGCGCCGGATAGAAAGAATCGGTAGGGCCGAGTTGGACTTTAGGTTTAGGTCATATGTGTGGAAGTGGGAAAGTAGTTGAGGGTTGTGGAGCATATCACTAAGCACTGTGGAGCAAGAAACTCATTAAGCAACACCTCATCCCTTCTTGATAGTATTGGCTTTTCCTATAGACTCAATGTGATCTTGGATCACTAAAATGTAAAATGAAGAGTCTTGAGCTTGAAGCTTGAGCCAATCCTTTGTCCTTAGCATCTTGAAGGAGTTCCCACATCCTTTAGTCCATGTGCCACTCCATTGTTGAACTTATCTGAAACATACTAGATAAAAGTGTTAGTCCAAGAAGAGATATGTTGACATTAATTACCAAAACCACCTAGGGAGCACTTGTGCTTTCAATCTCCCCCTTTTTGGTAATTGATGGCAACATGCATCAAAGCTTTAGATAAAGATATAAAGAATAGCAAGTAAAGCTTTGGAAAGACATGTAACAAGCATAGGCTCCCCCTACATGTATGCAATCATGTGAATATGGAATATAGAAGCATGTGAGAGCATAACCATGACTGAGTAGGCAAAGTGTTACATGTATCTTGGCCATATGCATCAGAGCAAAGAATATTAAAGAAAATACCTCCATGCCCATGAGTCCTTCTTGCAAACAGTATGTACATCAGCAAGAATTCCTCATACACATGATTGTGATGCATATACTTACCTTGTAGTCTTGAGTTGGCTTAGGATGGAATGAACCTGCGTAAACAAGGTTAGATAACACAGGTACATCTAGTAGCCAGAGCAAATAGAAGAAACCACAAGAATACCAAGACTAGGATGACATGTAGAGAGTGAGTAATAAGTATCACATTGGATTAGACATGTCCCCAAGAGTAAAGATATGCAATGAATTTAAATAGATGTCTTGCTCCCCCTGAATCTAGCATGGGATACTGGGAGAAGATAGGGAACAGAAAATCAGAGCTGAAAGATATAAATGAACAGAGCTAATGCAAACTAATGGAAATAAGCACATATGAACATGTCTTTTCCCCCAAAAATACATGTGGCATCTCTCCTCTTGAACACCAAGCATCTGGGATCCTTGAGAAATACTTTCTACTTGAGTATTCTCTTCCCCTGGAGATCTCTTTCTCCCCCTGAGGAGGTGATACTATCCCTCTCTGATGTGATCTCTCTAAGTGATGAGCTTTGATGTGGTCTCTCTCTCTCCCCCTTTGACATCAATTTCCAAGAAGGGTTTGATCCTTGAGTCACATCACAAAGCATTTATATAAATGTGATGCTTGTAGAGGACAAGATTCATTGAGTGGAGCTGGATCAGAAGAAACACAGAATAAGTGGCAAACTGTTTTTCCTGTTGTGAAAGCGGTGGCACCAAGTGGTATGCTTCGGTTGTACCGAAAGGATTCGGTTGGACCAAAAACAACAAGTCGGTGAAACCGATTTCATCGTAGAGAAAACACTTGTTACCTCAGCTCACTAGACTAGTAAGATCTCACAAAGATTTGCAAGGAATTAACTGAATGATATGCAATGAATTGGATGCAGAAAATGCAGAGCAACCAGAAAGAAAAGAAAGAAATCTAGATGAAGTTTTTTTTTGAAAGGGGAAACGAATATGCATGAGACAAATGAAAAAACTCAGAAAAGAACACGAGAGAACTTCATCTAGAGATGGTCGGCGACAAAGTCACCTATGTTAGAGTATATTGACTTAGGAGTCAAGTGAGATCAATTGATCATAGGTCATACTCATCGTTTAAGCTCAAAATGGGGTTACCATTTCTCGTCTAAGCATCTTGATGTATTCACATCTTGTCGAGTTGCTTTAGCTCATGACTCAGAGTAAAGCTTCTCTAAGATGGAATGACATACCTTGGTTGGTGGTGTTGACCATGTAGTTGAACTTGTGTGAGTTGCTCATAGTTGATGTAGCTCATCAAGAGTTGGGAGCACCACTTGGAATTTGAGTCCATCTACCTACATGGGTTAGTTATTGCAAGGAACAGCACTTGTGTATCCAAAAATGACAATCATGAAGCTCAACATAGAATTTGTCAAAGGATATGTTTGAATGGTTTCGTGCTTCCTTGTCTTCAACCACCATAGTGTAGAGACTTGGTGATGTAGAGATTGCTCAAGATGTGAGTAGGTTACAATCTCATGGAGTTTGATTCAACCAAGTACCTACATGGGTTAGATAACATGCAAAATACAAATATATCCAAGACATAAGATTTTCATCATAAGAGAAAAAATCAAGGATTAGTCATAAGCTCATGTCTTGCATGTATCCAATGGAGTTTCTACTCCAAGTTTTAAGCATCAATGATGTTCAATTCTCCTCTCAACCTGCAAAACACTTTCTCATCAAGAGGTTTTGTGAATATATCCGCTAATTGCTTTTCGGTGCGAACATGCTTAAGATCAATGTCACCCTTAGCAACATGATCTCAAATGAAATGATGACGAACTTCAATATGCTTAGTTCGAGAATGTTGTATGGGATTATGACCAATTTTGATAGCACTTTCATTGTCACAAAGCAATGGAACATGTTTCACATATATCCCATAATCTTTAAGAGTTTGGGTCATCCAAAGTAATTGAGCACAACATGAACCAGCGGCAATGTATTCCGCTTCGGCGGTAGATAAGGATACCGAGTTTTGTTTCTTGGAGGACCAAGACACAAGAGATCTACCAACAAATTGACAAGTACCCGAAGTGGACTTTCTATCAACCTTGTCTCCGGCATAGTTCGAGTCGGGGTAGCCAACAAGATCGAACGAGGCCCTCTTAGGATACCAAATGCCAAAATTTTGTGTATGAATTAAGTATCTCACTATCCTTTTTACGGCCTTAAGATGACATTCTTTAGGAGCAGCTTGATATCTTGCACACATGCACACACTTAGCATGATATCGGGACGTGAAGCACATAGATATAACAATGAACCAATCATAGAGCGATAAACCTTTTGATCAACCGGTTCACCATCTTTGGTCAAGTTAAGATGTCCACTAGTAGGCATGGGTGTAGACATACCTTTGCACTCTTGCATATTGAACTTCTTGAATAAGTCCTTAGTGTACTTTGTTTGAGAGACAAAAGTACCTTCCTTAGTTTGCTTGATTTGCATCCCAAGAAAGAATTTGAGTTCACTCATCATTGACATCTCAAACTTCTCCGACATTAGCTTTCCAAACTTCTCACTAAAATGAGGGTTAGTTGATCCAAATATGATATCATCAACATAAATTTGGCATACAAATAATTCTCCATTAACCCTTTTAGTAAAAAGTGTTGAATCAATTTTCCCAATTTCAAAGCCTTTTTCAATAAGGAACTTGGTCAAGCATTTATACCATGCTCTAGGATCTTGTTTAAGACCATAAAGGGCTTTGTGAAGTTTGTAAACATGATTTGGTTTCTTAGGATTGACAAAGCCGGGAGGTTGCTTAACATAAACTTCCTCCTCTATTTCACCATTTAGAAAAGAACTTTTAATGTCCATTTGGTACAAGGTGATATCATGATGATTAGCACAGGCAAGTAAGATGCGAATGGACTCAAGTCTAGCAACGGGAGCATAAGTCTCACCATAGTCCATACCTTCGACTTGTGTGTAGCCTTGGGCGATGAGACGTGCTTTGTTGCGAACTACTTGTCCATCTTCATCTTGCTTGTTGCGAAACACCCATTTGGTACCGATGATGTTGTGGTTGTTGTCGGGCTTCTCAACCAATGTCCAAACTTGGTTTCTCTGAAAGTTGTGTAGCTCTTCATGCATAGCATTTATCCAATCCGGATCTTCCAATGCTTCTTCGACCTTCATAGGTTCAATGCTAGAGATGAAAGAATAGTTTTCACAAAAGTTAGCTAAACGAGTTTTAGAGCGAGTGATTCTCCCGGTTTGAATATCATTGTAGATTTGCTCGACGGGATGGTCTTTAGCAATTCTTGCTCGAACTCGTGAAAGCTTTTGCTTGGTTCTTGGTTGAACTTCTTCTTCATCTTGTTCTTCTTCTTGGCCTTCTTCATTGTTGGCATTGTCGTTCTCTTGTCGTGGTGGAGAAGGAGGTTGTTGACGTTCATCTTGATGCACTTCCTCGTTTTCTTCATCTTGGTGTGTCCCACTTGTGGATGCTTCCGTATCAACTCTTGGTTCACCTTGTCGTGAAGTAGAAGCTTCCACTTGGATGGACGAGGTACTCTCCTTCACCTCCGTTGGACGGACCTTGCCAATAGACAAGCCTTGGATTGCTTCTGAAGGATCTTTGTCTCCTATATCAATTGGCAATTGCTCTACTTGCGAGCCGTTAGATTCATCAAACTTCACATCTACCGTCTCTTCAACCTTTCGGGTGAAATTGTTGTAGACATGGTAAGCGTGAGAGTTTGAGCCATAACCTAGTAGGAAACCTTCATGAGACTTAGGAGCAAATTTAGAACGACGATGCTTATCAAGAATGTAGCACTCTGAGCCGAATACTCGAAAGTATCCAACTTGGGGTTTGTTACCAGTGAGGAGCTCGTATGCCATCTTGCCGAGTAGCTTGTGAAGATACAAGCGATTTGTTGCATGACAAGCTGTCTCAACCGCTTCTGCCCAAAAGTGCTTCGGTGTCTTGTACTCATCTAGCATCGTTCTTGCCATTTTGATGAGCATCCGGTTCTTCCTCTCAACAACTCCATTGTGTTGAGGTGTGTACGTAGCCCGAGAACTCGTGTGAAATCCCTTCTTCGTCAAGAAAGGTGTCCACATTTGCATTCTTGAACTCCGTTCTGTTGTCGCTGCGAACCTTCTTGATCTTCACTTCAAACTGATTTTGGGCCTTCCTAGCGAAGTTTTTGAAGATCTTTTGGACCTGCGATTTATCATCGAGAAAGAACACCCACGCAAATCTTGAAAAATCATCAACTATAACTAGACCAAAAGAATTTCCACCGAGACTCTTGTAAGAGTTGGAACCAAAAAGATCCATGTGAAGTAGCTCGAGTGGCCTCCTTGTGGTCATGATGTTCTTCACGGGATGCCTTCCTCCAACCTGTTTACCTGCTTGACAAGCACTGCAAAGTCTATCCTTATCAAATATGACATCGTTAACACCAAGTATATGATTCCCTTTAATAAGCTTGTCAAGGTTTCGCATACCAACATGACCTAGTCGTCTATGCCATAACCAACCTTTTGAGGATTTGGCAATGAAGCAAGTTTTAGGTTGAGCCTTTTTAGTGAAATCAACAATGTATAGATCACCTCTACGTATACCGGTAAAGACCATTTTATGATTGTCTCGACGAAATACTTGGAAATCTACTTCAGTAAATAGGACATTGAAACCGAAATCAGCAAGTCTAGATACTGAAAGTAAGTTGTAACCAAGAGATTCAACAAGCATAACATTTTGTATGGAGCTATCATGTGATATGGCCACCTTACCGAGGCCAACCACCTTACCCTTTGAGTTGTCACCGAAAGTGACATACTTTTGAGGACTATCATTTTCAGCAAGCTCACGAAACATGTCTTTATGTCCGGTCATGCGATCGGTACATCCACTATCAAGAACCCATTCCTTTCCTCCTGACATATATCCCCGAAGATTTGCCATAAGACCAAAGTTTCTCATTGCATCATCAAGATCGAAGTCACTATCATCATCCTCATCATAGTATCCATGTTCAACATCGTCATGTGGTGGATCAAATCCTAGAGAGGGTAATTCATTCGAGTGAGTTTGACAATGATCTTGCTTATGAATTTTTATAGCTTCGGAAATAATATCACTAATAATTCCAACATCTCCTTCGGTACGCATAAGGTTTGTAAGTTCAAATAGACGATCACCAAACATAGGATCGCTAGTATTCATCTTACTCAAAGCAATAGACTTATGGAGAATTTCATCTAGATTTTTCAAGGAATAATTTGGAAATTGTTCCTCGAGAAATTTCCATATAGTGTAGGCACACTCAAAAGTAGGCAAGTTTATAATTAAGTTTCTAGGCAAGCCTCTAGTGATAAGATTAACAGTTCTAACATTCCTAGTCATGTCAATTGACTCATCAAGAGTAGGATGCATAGGATCAAAATGTGGTGCACAAGGGCTAGCAATGTACTTGTTCAAATGATAATGATTGAAAATTACAAGCATCTCATTTTTCCACTCATGAAAGTACTCTCCATCAAGAATAGGCACTCTATGTCTAGGACTCCCCAAAGTAGACTCATCCATCTTCCTCCAATGGTGATTAAACCAAGGCAATGGAGACCAATGCTCTGATACCACTTGTAGGACCTTGAGAAGAGGTGTCTAGAGGGGGGTGATTAGACACTAAGTACCAAAGTTGCAATTTTTAACTTCTTTAGGTTTAAGTGGAGTTTAGGCACAAGTTTAACATTCTCAATACATAACAAGCAAGCATGCAAAGAGTATGTGAGCAGAGTAAAGTAAAGCATGCAACTTGCAAGAATGTAAAGGGAAGGGTTGTGGAGGATTCAAACGCAATTGGAGACATGGATGTTTTTGGCGTGGTTCCGATAGGTGGTGCTATCGTACATCCACGTTGGTGGAGACTTCAACCCACGAAGGGTAACGGTTGCGCGAGTCCACGGAGGGCTCCACCCACGAAGGGTCCACGAAGAAGCAACCTTGTCTATCCCACCATGGTCGTCACCCACGAAGGACTTGCCTCACTAGCGGTAGATCTTCACGAAGTAGGCGATCTCCTTGCCCTTACAAACTCCTTGGTTCAACTCCACAATCTTGTCGGAGGCTCCCAAGTGACACCTAGCCAATCTAGGAGACACCACTCTCCAAGAAGTAACAAATGTTGCATTGATGATGAACTCCTTGCTCTTGTGCTTCAAATGATAGACTCCCCAACACTCAACTCTCTCTCATAGGATTTGGATCTGGTGGAAAGAAGATTTGAGTGGAAAGCAACTTGGGGAAGGCTAGAGATCAAGATTCATATGGTAGGAATGGAATATCTTGGCCTCAACACATGAGTAGGTAGTTCTCTCTCAGAAATAGGATGCTGGAAGTGTAGGCTTGTTCTGATGGCTCTCTCCACGAATGAAGAGGAGGTGGAGTGGTATATATAGCCTCCACACGAAATCTAACCGTTACACACTATTGGAAATATGCCCTAGAGGCAATAATAAAAGGATTATTATTATATTTCCTTGTTCATGATAATTGTCTTTTATTCATGCTATAATTGTATTATCCAAAAATCGTAATACATGTGTGAATACATAGACCACAATACGTCCCTAGTAAGCCTCTAGTTGACTAGCTTGTTGGTCAACAGATAGTCATGGTTTCCTGACTATGGACATTAGATGTCGTTGACAACGGGATCACATCATTAGGAGAATGATGTGATGGACAAGACCCAATCCTAAGCATAGCACAATATCGTGTAGTTCATTTTGCTAGAGCTTTTCCAATGTCAAGTATCTCTTCCTTAGACCATGAGATCGTGTAACTCCTGGATACCGTAGGAGTGCTTTGGGTGGACCAAACGTCACAACGTAACTGGGTGACTATAAAGGTGCACTACAGGTATCTCCGAAAGTGTCTGTTGGGTTGACACAGATCGAGATTGGGATTTGTCACTCCGTATTACGGAGAGGTATCACTGGGCCCACTCGGTAGTGCATCGTCATAATGAGCTCAAAGTGACCAAGTGTCTGGTCATGGGATCATGCATTACGGTACGAGTAAAGTGACTTGCCGGTAACGAGATTGAACGAGGTATTGGGATACCGACGATCGAATCTCGGGCAAGTAACATACCGTCTGAGAAAGGGAATAGTATACGGGGTTGCTTGAATCCTCGACATCGTGGTTCATCCGATGAGATCATCAAGGAGTATGTGGGAGCCAACATGGGTATCCAGATCCCGTTGTTGGTTATTGACCGGAGAGCCGTCTCGGTCATGTCTGCATGTCTCCCCAACCCGTAGGGTCTACACACTTAAGGTTCGGTGATGCTAGGGTTGTATGAATATGAGTATGCAGCAAACCGAATGTTGTTCGGAGTCCCGGATGAGATCCCGGACGTCACGAGGAGTTCCGGAATGGTCTGGAGGTAAAGAATTATATATAGGAAGTGTTGTTTCGGCCATCGGGAAAGTTTCGGGGTCACCCGGTATTGTACCGGGACCACCGGAAGGGTCCCGGGGGTCCACCGGGTGGGGCCACCTATCCCGGAGGGCCCCGTGGGCTGAAGTGGGAGGGGAACCAGCCCTAGTGGGCTGGTGCGCCCCCCTGGGCCCCCCTGCGCCTAGGGTTGGAAACCCTAGGTGGGGGGCGCACCCCACATGCCTTGGGGGGCACTCCACCCCCTGGCCGCCGCCCCCCTTGGGAGATTGGATCTCCCAGGGCCGGTGCCCCCCCTGGGGGCCTATATAAAGGAGGGGGGAGGGAGGGCAGCCGCACCCTGTGTCTTGGCGCCTCCCTCCCCAACACCTCTCCTCCTTCATTAAGTGCTTGGCGAAGCCCTGTCGGAGTACTGCCTCTCCACCATCACCACGCCGTCGTGCTGCTGCTGGAGCCTTCTTCCTCAACCTCTCCTTCCCCCTTGCTGGATCAAGAAGGAGGAGACGTCATCCGCTCCGTACGTGTGTTGAACGCGGAGGTGCTGTCCGTTCGGCACTTGGTCATCGGTGATTTGGATCACGGTGAGTACGACTCCATCATCCCCGTTCTCTTGAACGCTTCCGCACGCGATCTACAAGTGGTATGTAGATGCAATATCTCTCCTATCACTCGTTGCTTAGATGAACTCATAGATGGATCTTGGTGAAACCGTAGGAAAATTTTTATTTTCTGCAACGTTCCCCAACAGTGTCATCATGAGCTAGGTCTATGTGTAGCTCTCTATTGCACGAGTAGAACACAATTTTGTTGTGGGCGTAGATCTTGTCAACTTGCTTGCCGCTACTAGTCTTATTTTGCTTCAGCGGTATTGTGGGATGAAGCGGCCCGGACCGACCTTACACGTACGCTTACGTGAGACAGGTTCCACCGACTGACATGCACTAGTTACATAAGGTGGCTAGCGGGTGTCTGTCTCTCCCACTTTAGTTGGAGCGTATTCGACGAAAAGGGTCCTTATGAAGGGTAAATAGAAGTTGACAAAATCACGTTGTGGTTATTCATAGGTAAGAAAACGTTCTTGCTAGAACCCAATTGCAGCCACGTAAAAGATGCAACAACAACTAGAGGACGTCTAACTTGTTTTTGCAGCAATTGTCATGTGATGTGATATGGCCAGAAGTTGTGATGAATGATGAATGATATATTGTGATGTATGAGATCATGTTCTTGTAATAGGAATCACGACTTGCATGTCGATGAGTATGACAACCGGCAGGAGCCATAGGAGTTGTCTTTATTTTTTGTATGACCTGCGTGTCATTGAAGAATGCCATGTAAATTACTTTACTTTATTGCTAAACGCGTTAGCCATAGAAGTAGAAGTAGTCGTTGGCGTGACAACTTCATGAAGACACGATGATGGAGATCATGATGATGGAGATCATGGTGTCATGCCGGTGACGAAGATGATCATGGAGCCCCGAAGATGGAGATCAAAGGAGCTATATGATATTGGCCATATCATATCACTATTATATAATTGCATGTGATGTTTATTATGTTTATGCATCTTGTTTACTTAGAACGATGGTAGTAAATAAGATGATCCCTTATAATAATTTCAAGAAAGTGTTCCCCCTAACTGTGCGCCGTTGCTAAAGTTCGTCGTTTCGAAGCACCACATGATGATCGGGTGTGATAGATCCTTACGTTCACATACAACGGGTGTAAGACAGTTTTACACATGCATAAACACTTAGGGTTAACTTGACAAGCCTAGCATGTACAGACATGGCCTCGGAACACAAGAGACCGAAAGGTCGAACATGAGTCGTATGGAAGATACGATCAACATGGAGATGTTCACCGATGATGACTACTCCGTCTCACGTGATGATCGGACACGGCCTAGTTGACTCGGATCGTGTAACACTTAGATGACTAGAGGGATGTCAATCTGAGTGGGAGTTCATTAAATAATTTGATTAGATGAACTTAATTATCATGAACTTAGTCTAAAGTCTTTGCAAAAAAATATGTCTTGTAGATCAAATGGCCAACGCTCATGTCAACATGAACTTCAACGCGTTCCTAGAGAAAACCAAGCTGAAAGATGATGGCAGCAACTATTCGGACTGGGTCCGAACCTGAGGATCATCCTCATAGCAGCCAAGAAAGATTATGTCCTAGAAGCACCGCTAGGTGAAGCAAAAAATCCCAGAGAACCAAGACGTTATGAACACTTGGCAGTCACGTGCTGATGATTACTCCCTCGTTCAGTGCGGCATGCTTTATAGCTTAGAACCGGGGCTCCAAAAGCGTTTTGAGCGACACGGAGCATATGAGATGTTCGAGGAGCTGAAAATGGTTTTTCAAGCTCATGCCCGGGTCGAGAGATATGAAGTCTCCGACAAGTTCTATAGTTGTAAGATGGAGGAAAACAGTTCTGTCAGTGAGCACATACTCAAAATATCTGGGTTGCACAACCGCCTGTCCCAGCTGGAGATCAACCTCCCGGACAAGGCGGTCATTGACAGAATCCTTCAGTCGCTCCCACCGAGCTACAAGAGCTTTGTGTTGACCTACAATATGCAGGGGATGGTGAAGACCATTCCTGAAGTATTTTCAATGCTGAAGTCAGCAGAGGTTGAAATCAAGAAAGAACATCAAGTGTTGATGGTCAATAAGACCACTAAGTTCAAGAAGGGCAAGGGTAAGAAGAACTTCAAGAAGGACGGCAAAGATGTTGCCGCGCCCGGTAAGCCAGTTGTCGGGAAGAAGTCAAAGAATGGACCCAAGCCTGAAACTGAGTGCTTTTATTGCAAAGGGAAGGGTCACTGGAAGCGGAACTGCCCCCAAATACTTAGCGGACAAGAAGGCCGGCAACACTAAAGGTATATTTGAGATACATGTAATTGATGTGTACCTTACCAGTACTCGTAGTAACTCCTGGGTATTTCATACCGGTGCCGTTGCTCATATTTGTAACTCACAGCAGGAGTTGCGGAATAAGCAGAGACTGGCGAAGGACGAGGTGATGATGCACGTCGGGAATGGTTCCAAGGTCGATGTGATCGCCATCGGCACGCTACCTCTACATTTACCTACGGGATTAGTTTTAAAACTCAATAATTGTTATTTAGTGCCAAGTTTGAGCATGAACATTGTATCTGGATCTCGTTTGATGCGAGATGGCTACTCATTTAAATCCGAGAATAATGGTTGTTCTATTTATATGAGAGATATGTTTTATGGTCATGCCCCGATGGTCAATGGTTTATTCTTAATGAATCTCGAACGTAATGTTACACATATTCATAGTGTGAATACCAAAAGATGTAAAGTTGATAACGATAGTCCCACATACTTGTGGCACTGCCGCCTTGGTCACATTGGTGTCAAGCGCATGAAGAAGCTCCATGCTAATGGACTTTTAGAGTCTTTCGATTATGAATCATTTGACACATGCGAACCATGCCTCATGGGCAAAATGACCAAGACTCCGTTCTTCGGAACAATGAAGCGAGCAACCAACTTATTGGAAATCATACATACTGATGTGTGTGGTCCAATGAGCGTTGAGGCTTGTGGAGGATACCGTTATGTTCTCACTCTCACTGATGACTTGAGTAGATATGGGTATGTCTACTTGATGAAACACAAGTCTGAGACCTTTGAAAAGTTCAAGGAATTTCAGAATGAAGTAGAGAATCAACGTGACCGAAAGATAAAATTCTTACGATCGGATCATGGAGGAAAATATTTGAGTCACGAATTTGGTACGCACTTAAGGAAATGTGGAATCGTTTCACAACTCACACTGCCTGGAACACCTCAGCGTAACGATGTGTCCGAACGTCGTAATCGCACTCTATTGGATATGGTGCGATCTATGATGTCTCTTACCGATTTACCGCTATCATTTTGGGGATACGCTCTAGAGACAGTTACATTCACTTTAAATAGGGCACCGTCTAAATCCGTTGAGACGACACCGTATGAATTATGGTTTGGGAAGAAACCTAAGCTGTCGTTTCTAAAAGTTTGGGGATGCGATGCTTATGTCAAGAAACTTCAACCTGAAAAGCTCGAACCCAAGTCGGAAAAATGCGTCTTCATAGGATACCCTAAGGAAAGCATTGGGTATACCTTCTACTTAAGATCCGAGGGAAAGATCTTTGTTGCCAAGAACGGATCCTTTCTGGAAAAGGAGTTTCTCTCGAAAGGAGTAAGTGGGAGGAAAGTAGAACTCGATGAAGTACTACCTCTTGAACCGGAAAGTAGTGTAGCACAGGAAAATGTTCCTGTGGTGCCTACACCGACTGGAGAGCAAATTAATGATGATGATCAAGGTACTTCGGATCAAGTTGCTACTGAACTTCGTAGGTCCACAAGGACACGTTCCAGACCAGAGTGGTATGGCAACCCTGTCCTGGAAATCATGTTGTTAGACAACGGTGAACCTTCGAACTATGAAGAAGAGATGGCGGGCCCAGATTCCAACAAATGGCTAGAAGCCATGCAATCCGAGATAGAATCCATGTATGAAAACAAAGTATGGACTTTGACTGACTTGCCCGATGATCGGCGAGCGATAGAAAACAAATGGATCTTTAAGAAGAAGACGAACGCGGATGGTAATGTCACCATCTATAAAGCTCGACTTGTCGCTAAGGGTTATCGGCAAGTTCAAGGGATTGACTACGATGAGACTTTCTCTCATGTAGCGAAGCTTAAGTCCGTCCGAATCATGTTAGCAATTGCCGCATACTATGATTATGAGATATGACAGATGGACGTCAAAACGGCATTCCTTAACGGTTATCTTAAGGAAGAGCTGTATATGATGCAGCCGGAAGGTTTTGTCGATCCTAAGAATGCTAACAAAGTATGCAAGCTCCAGCGATCCATTTATGGGCTGGTAAAAGCATCTCGGAGTTGGAACATTCACTTTTATGAGATGATCAAAGCGTTTGGGTTTATGCAGACTTATGGAGAAGCCTGCGTTTACAAGAAAGTGAGTGGGAGCTCTGTAGCATTTCTCATATTATATGTAGATGACATACTTTTGATGGGAAATGATATAGAATTCTTGGACAGCATTAAGGCCTACTTGAATAAGTGTTTTTCAATGAAGGACCTTGGGGAAGCTGCTTACATATTAGGCATCAAAATCTATAGGGATAGATCTAGACGCCTCATAGGTCTTTCACAAAGCACATACCTTGATAAGATTTTGAAGAAGTTCAAAATGGACCAGTCCAAGAAAGGGTTCTTGCCTGTATTGCAAGGTGTGAGATTGAGCTCAGCTCAATGCCCGACCACGGCAAAAGATAAAGAAGAGATGAGTGTCATCCCCTATGCCTCATCCATAGGATCTATTATGTATGCCATGCTGTGTACCAGACCTGATGTAAACCTTGCCGTAAGTTTGGTAGGAAGGTACCAAAGTAATCTCGGCAAGGAACACTGGACAGCGGTCAAGAATATCCTAAAGTACCTAAAAAGGACAAAGGACATGTTTCTCGTTTATCGAGGTGACGAAGAGCTCGTCGTAAAGGGTTACGTCGACGCTAGCTTCGACACAGATCTGGATGACTCTAAGTCACAAATCGGATACGTGTATATGTTGAATGGTGGGGCAGTAAGCTGGTGCATCTGCAAGCAGAGTGTCATGGCGGGATCTACATGTGAAGCGGAGTACATGGTAGCCTCGGAGGCAGCGCATGAAGCAATTTGGGTGAAGGAGTTCATCACCGACCTAGGAGTCATACCCAATGCGTCGGGGCCGATCAAACTCTTCTGTGACAACACTGGAGCTATTGCCCTTGCGAAGAAGCCCAAGTTTCACAAGAAGACCAGGCACATCAAGCGTTGTTTCAACTCCATCCGTGAAAATGTTCAAGATGGAGACATATATATTTGCAAAGTACATACGGATCTGAATGTCGCAGATCCGTTGACTAAACCTCTTCCGCGAGCAAAACATGATCAACACCAGAACTCTATGGGTGTTCGATTCATCACAATGTAACTAGATTATTAACTCTAGTGCAAGTGGGAGACTGTTGGAAATATGCCCTAGAAGCAATAATAAAAGGATTATTATTATATTTCCTTGTTCATGATAATTGTATTTTATTCATGCTATAATTGTATTATCCGGAAATCTTAATACACGTGTGAATACATAGACCACAATACATCCCTAGTAAGCCTCTAGTTGACTAGCTCGTTGGTCAATAGATAGTCATGGTTTCCTGACTATGGACATTAGATGTCGTTGACAACGGGATCACATCATTAGGAGAATGATGTGATGGACAAGACCCAATCCTAAGCATAACACAAGATCGTGTAGTTTGTTTTGCTAGAGATTTTCCAATGTCAAGTATCTCTTCCTTAGACCATGAGATCGTGTAACTCCCGGATAACATAGGAGTGCTTTGGGTGTACCAAACGTCACAACGTAACTGGGTGACTATAAAGGTGCACTATAGGTATCTCCGAAAGTGTCTGTTGGGTTGACATGGATCGAGACTGGGATTTGTCACTCCGTATTACGGAGAGGTATCACTGGGCCCACTCGGTAGTACATCATCATAATGAGCTCAAAGTGACAAAGTGTCTGGTCACGGGATCATGCATTACGGTACAAGTAAAGTGACTTGCCGCTAACGAGATTGAACGAGGTATTGGGATACCGACGATCGAATCTCAGGCAAGTAACATACCGTCTGACAAAGGGAATAGTATATAGGGTTGCTTGAATCCTCGACATCGTGGTTCATCCGATGAGATCATCGAGGAGTATGTGGGAGCCAACATGGGTATCCAGATCATGTTGTTGGTTATTGACCGGAGAGCTGTCTCGGTCATGTCTGCATGTCTCCCGAACCCGTAGGGTCTACACACTTAACGTTCGGTGATGCTAGGGTTGTATGAATATGAGTATGCAGCAGACCGAATGTTGTTCGGAGTCCCAGATGAGATCCCGAACGTCACGAGGAGTTCCGGAATGGTCCGGAAGTAAAGAATTATATATAGGAAGTGCTGCTTTGGCCATCGGGAAAGTTTCGGGGTCACCCGGTATTGTACCGGGACCACCGGAAGGGTCCCGGGGGTCCACCGGGCGGGGCCACCTATCCTGGAGGGCCCCGTGGGCTGAAGTGGGAGGGGAACCAGCCCCTAGTGGGCTGGTGTGCCCCCCCTGGGGCCCCGGTGCCTAGGGTTGGAAACCCTAGGTGGGGGGCGCGCCCCACATGCCTTGGGGGGCACTCCACCCTCCTGGCCGCCACCCCCCTTGGGAGATTGGATCTCCCAGGGCCGGCGCCCCCCCCCGGGGGGGGCCTATATAAAGGAGGGGGAGGGAGGGCATCCGCACCCTGTGTCTTGGTGCCTCCCTCCCCAACACCTCTCCTCCTCCGTTAAGTGCTTGGCGAAGCCCTGTCGGAGTACTGCCTCTCCACCATCACCACGCCGTCGTGCTGCTGCTGGAGCCTTCTTCCTCAACCTCTCCTTTCCCCTTGCTGGATCAAGAAGGAGGAGACGTCATCCGCTCCGTACGTGTGTTGAACGCGGAGGTGCTATCCGTTCGGCACTTGGTCATCGGTGATTTGGATCACGGCGAGTACGACTCCATCATCCCCGTTCTCTTGAACGCTTCCGCACGCGATCTACAAGTGGTATGTAGATGCAATCTCTCTCCTATCACTCGTTGCTTAGATGAACTCATAGATGGATCTTGGTGAAACCGTAGGAAAAAAATTTATTTTCTCCAACGTTCCCCAACACACACAACTTGCCAAACTCGGTGGGACCGAATTGATAAACTCGGTCGGACCAATTCAGCAAATCTAGTGACCGTTAGGATTTTTGGTGGGACCGATATGCAACTCGGTAGGACCGATATGGTTAGGGTTAGGGCATAACGTAATCTCGGTGAGACCGATTACACAAACTCGGTGAGACCGAATTTGGTAATTAGCTAACCAGAGTGTTGGTCAGGCAAACTTGGTGGGACCGATTACTCAAACTCGGTGGGACCGATTTTGGTAATAAGTTAACCAAAGAGTTTGCATTGTAATCTCGGTAGTACTGATTACACAAACTCGGTGAGACCGATTTTGGTAATGGACATACCCAGAGAGATTACAATCCCATCTCGGTGAGACCGATTTGCCTAGGGTTTGTGGCAGTGGCTATGACATCTGAACTCGGTGGCGCCGGATAGAAAGAATCGGTAGGGCCGAGTTGGACTTTAGGTTTAGGTAATATGTGTGGAAGTGGGAAAGTAGTTGAGGGTTGTGGAGCATATCACTAAGCACTGTGGAGCAAGAAACTCATTAAGCAACACCTCATCCCTTCTTGATAGTATTGGCTTTTCCTATAGACTCAATGTGATCTTGGATCACTAAAATGTAAAATGAAGAGTCTTAAGCTTGAAGCTTGAGCCAATCCTTTGTCCTTAGCATCTTGAAGGAGTTCCCACATCCTTTAGTCCATGTGCCACTCCATTGTTGAACTTATCTGAAACATACTAGATAAAAGTGTTAGTCCAACAAGAGATATGTTGACATTAATTACCGAAACCACCTAGGGAGCACTTGTGCTTTCAAAGAGGTCACTCCCTTGGCCAAGAAGGCACGGACTTAACCAAGGTAGCAAGCCACACTATATATATCCATCCATCCATCCTGGACACTCATGCATACAAGCTAGCTAGCTAGCCATCCATCCATTCGGCCACATACGTGTGTGCTCACCCAGAGCTTCATACCCACGAGGCGCTCTACTGCATTTTGTAATATAGCTCTAGGAGCAAATCTGTACTGCCACACATGTACGCCGCATATATATTCAGACATGCAGGAGTAGGGGTATTATCTCTCTGGAGAGCCCCGAACCTGGGTAAACCACCACGTGTTGTTTGCCCAATCCCGTCCCCGGATCTCCAGAGCAGTCTTGCCCTCACCTCAAGCCACCTCGTGGCATCTATCGTCTCATGAACCCGCCCGCGAGATCACCCCGACAGTTGGCGCCCACCGTAGGGGGTACTATGATACCACAGCTGTCGCGGAACCGCGGTCCGGGCGGGACCATCTTCGTCATCACCGCGGCATCGTTGTCGTCTCTCCGGCTGCGCTCGAGTGCTCGACATCAACTCGCCCCCGGCACGGCCACTCAGGACGGCGCGTCCTCGTCATCGGCCTCACCATTTAAGTCATCATCACCATCGTCTCTCCGGCAGGCTCTGGGGTTCGACATCAACATGCCTCGGGACGGCCGCGCAAGACGGCTCATCCTCGCCGTCGGTCTGAGCACCGTCCGCCTCACCTTTTTCTCCATCGCTGGCTCCAGGAGGCTCTTCTCCGCCCCTGCGATGCCGCGCTGCTCCGGTATCACCGCAGGCTCCAGGAGAGCCCCCGGCGTCCACACTTCGTTGCCGCTTTAGCAGCATCCCCGCGGGGCGACTCCTCCGCGCCCCTGCAGTCGCGCGCCCGCGCTGCTCCTTCGCACCAGAATAACCCGGCTGCCTCGCGCCCGACCGCCGGCAGGCTCCCTGCTTGTCCACGCGTCCTATCACTGCGCCCCCGCCTATCGCCCCATGATGTCTCCAGTGACCGTGCGGGTTGCCGCTACCCTCGGGCTCCCCGTTGCTCTGTTGCGCTCCTCGTGCACCGGCGGTCGTCCTCGCCCCCGCACGCTGCTCGCTTCCAAGAGCTCCCTTCGTGCCTCCACCCCGACCGCTCCTCGGGCCCTGCTGTCCCCGTTCCTGCTTTGCCTCCTGCACGTGATGGCCGCAGCACCACCACCTCCAGCCATAGCTAGAGCCCCGCCCCTGCGCGAGGCTTCGCCCGCTCCCAGTGCCCCGCCTCCGCGTCGCCTTGCCGTGTCGCTCGCTCTGTTGCGCACGCGCGCCGACTCCGCCAGCGCTGCTCCGCTCCGCACCCCCACCAGCTCCCACTCGCTCCACGGCTGGCTTGCCGCTGCGGTGGGCCCGGTCGGCTCCCGCTTGCCCCATGACCAGCTTGCCGCTAGCCGCCTCACGCCGCTCCACCTCCCGCGCATCGACTCTGCCTCGCCGCTCCGCGTCCCGCGCCGGCCGGGTCACCGTTACCGCTCCTGCGTGCGGCTCCATCTCCTCCTCCACGAGCGGCCTCACCTCCATACAGCTTTGCACGTTGCGCTAGCTCCGGCCGCACCGCGCCCTTGTGCCGGCCTCGTGTCGCTCCACCTATGGCCGATGCCAGGTGCACTACCCACTCCGGCCCGTCCCCACGCCGGCTTCGCCTCCACCAACATGCTCCCTGCCGGATCGCCACGCCTCCATCTGCCTCCCCGTATCGGCCCCGCTGGCCTCCTAAGCCCTTGTCGGGTCGCCGCGCCTCCCGTCGCGCCTACCGGCTTCGGGCGTGCTTGGTTGCCGGGTCGCGGTCCGGCCTAATCCTCTGTGCCATCTCCTCCCGCGCCTGGCCTCCTCCGCCGCCGCCTAGGCTTGCCGACTCCGCCCCACCCCGGCTCGCCGACTCCGCCCTGGCTCGCCGCCTGTAGCCTCGCTCGCGGTCGTGAGCTCCGCCCTCCGCCAGCTCGCCGCCTTCGGCCACGTCCGGCTCCAGCTCTGCATCCCACGCCGCCTCTTGCCGCCCCCCACCGGCCCCGCACGTCCGCGACCGGGTCGCGACCGCGCCCGTGGGCTCCCTCTCGCCTGCGGTCGGGTCGCCCTCTGCCTGGTCGTCGCCATCCGGCCCCGCGCGCGCGCAGGCTCTCCCCTTCATGGCTGCTCGGGAAGAAAGGAAAGAAAGAAACAGAAAAGAAGAGAGAAAAGTCAAGAGGCCGGCAGGAAACAAAATACTGGGGGATAAAAGAAAAAAGATCACGAGCTACACCCGCGTGACTTGCTGGCCTGCCCGCCTACTTCGACACCGGGCCGGCTGGAGAGCCCGCCCGACGATCCCGCCCGTCTTGACGCCTGGCGGATGTGCCAAGCCGGCTCAGCCGCGTCCTTCTATGCCGCCTGGCTGGTCGGGCCCGACCCCCCCCCTCGAGCGCCTGGAGGCTCGAGGGCTACCCCCAGTGGGTGTGTCGGCGTGCACCGTAAGCCGCGCCAGCTGCAAGCCTTCACCCGGCCGCCTTTGACAACCTCTGTCGTGACTACACGAAAATCAATGTGAGCTCCTCACCCTCTTAGTTTTGTACCACACGCAAAACTGGATAACCCCGAGCGACACTCGGGGATCACCTCCGCCTTTATTACAGTTCCGCTACTGTTTGCCCCGGCGCCAGCAAGTCTTGGTCCGGAGGCTGGCCGCTTGGCCCGATATGTTCATTCCCGCAGACGTCTTAGTAGCGCATACGGTACCGAAGGTCCACTCTCAGCCACAGACCGCAGCGCAGCTGTCCGGCAAGTGAGAGCAAAAGCTGGAGGTCAGCCCACGCAAAAAACGTCCGGGAGAAGACGACTTGGGCATCCTGGCCGTTTCCTTTATGAGTATCTACTCGGTCGAATCCGCTCGTGTAATCCGAGTATGGTATGCTCCACTCCGTGGCCACTCTTCGTAACAGCTATAGACCGGCTCCAGACTGTCTAGCTAACAAGAGGCAAAGCCAAAGAGCGGAGGGGATATGAAAAAGACTAAAGGGGGCTCGGACGAAACCGAGTCGGCACCCTCTACATAAAACTTGCACCGCTAAAAGCAAATATTTGATATATCTGCGCAAACTAACCTTGTCTTTTGCACGATCATCACTGTGGGGAACCCCCTCCTCCCCCGGAGGCTCGTAGGCTACACACGGGTTGCGGGCCCGATGCCGACTGCAACTGGCGTTTCCATCGCCGTTGTCCACATCATCAACAGCAAGACCCTCCGGTCGACTCTTCGAGTCGCCCGGAGGCTTAGAGGCTACACCCAATGGGTGCGCTCGCGCGCCCCCACTCAGCCAGCAGACTCCATGTCCGCGTCCGGCAGGGGCCCATTGATGGTGTCCTGGACTAGGGGGGGTACTCACCACGTCGTCCCCCGATCAGTTAGATTGGGCCAAGGACCCCCATGGCCGTATACTCATGGGCCAGTTCGGACAGCTGCCACATACAAGGTAGATTCCACAAGACTTGGTGATCAAGACAAGGACTCCTCCCCCACCGGCGTATTCGGCTAGGACTCTTGTTACCCTAGGCCTATGGTACATTATATAAACCGAGGCCAGCTAGTCGATAGATTATTATGACATTACTCATCATACCTCTAGGGTTTAGACCACAACATATGATCTCGGGGTAGATCAACTCGGGTAACCCCTATACTCATTATAGTCAATCAAACAGCATGTAGGGTATTATCTCATTAAGAGAGCCCAAAGCTGGGTAAAATCCCGTGTTCATGTTACTATTGATCCTAAGGTGCACAGCTTGGAACCCCCTACCCGAGATCCGCCGGTTTTGACACTGACATTGGTGCTTTCATTGAGAGTTCCGCTGTGTGATCGACTAAAGGGTCAATGCCTCGACTGCAGGTCAACTGCAATGTCGGTTTCTTTGTCACCAGCTCTACTGGTCACCTTGGCTTGACCGAGGACTATGACTACCTCCGATCGTTATGTTCGGATGAGGGCCTTCATCAACATCAACTCCGATCTCTATCAAGATCATGGACGAGTCATCCATGGAGCTCGGGGGCTCAACATCAACATTGCCCTCGGGCGACCGTGCTGTTTTTATGGACAGCAAACTCGTATCTGCTGCCACTGCCTCCTCGAGTGTTGCTTAAATGATCGCTTCAGTGGAATTATGCGGAATTAAGTCTACAACAACCCTGCAAAATTTTCGTCGAGTTCCGATGGAGGAATCTCCGGCAATCTCCGATATACCAGAGCCCTGTTGAATCTGGACGAGAATCCGGACGAGTTTAGAGCATGGAGTCCAGCATCTAGCTCGGATGTCCTTTGGAAGATCCAACCATTGATTTGCTGCGGAATTTCCATATCTACCACCTACCAAAAATTCAGCTTGATCCGACCGTCCAAACTCCAGGAAACTTCCGATTAGTGCATCACTTTTCGGATCAGTTTTCTGCGCGAGAACAAATCCGACCCGAATTCATCTTCTTTATGAACGGAATCTCGGACATCCTTTTTGAAGAAAGTTTTCGTATGGGGTGTTGTGTTTTATTCTCAAACACATCCCAGAAGTATTAAAAGTATTCTTGCAATACGAACTTCACCGTCGCGCCGGTGTCAAACCAGCCCGACAACATCATTCCACGGCGGCCGACCTGCGTTAGACATGTCGTCGCTTTGTTGAGCCGAGCTCAATTTCTTCGCATCATCATCTCGGCCAGCCGAACAATAGCTCGGCTTTGCGAAGGATAAATCGTCACAAACATCGCCGCCCCACGGATTACACGGAGCGGGCACACCGGCATCGCTGCACAGTCACTTCATCAAGTCAGCATTGATCACGTCACAAGCTACGGCCTGCATCGGCATGGCCGAACTGTTGCTTCATCGAGCCGATGTCCATCACACCGAACTACTTCAACACCTCGGCTGACTCATCACCTCACCGACCTGCTCCATCTCCTTGTCTGGACTGAGGGCTTCGCCATCACTTCATCAACTTACCTCGGAGACTCCGGCGTCACCGGCCAACCAACTTCATTACATTAGTTGGACCACAGGCTTTGCCTCAGCAAGCCAGCTGAAAGTGCAACTATCCCTAGGTGGTTTTGGTAATTCATAACAACATATAGCTCATTGAGCTAATGCTATTCCAAGACTATTATTTCAGGAAAGCTCAATGAATGGCATGGCATGGATGATGAAAGTGGGTCCCTCAAAATATCAAGGACAAAGGATTGGCTCAAGCTCAAAAGCTCAAGACTCTTCATTTTATATTTTAGTGATCCACGATCACATTGAGTCTATAGGAAAAGCCAATACTATCAAGGAGGGATGAAGTGTTGCTTAATGAGCCTCTTGCTTCATGTGCTTAGTGATATGCTCCAAAACCCTCAACTACTTTCTCACATCCACATATGACCTAAACCTAAAGCCAAAATCGGTCACACTGATTATTTCTATCTGGCGCCACCGAGTTCAAATGTCATAGCCACTGCCACAAACCCTAGGCAAATCGGTCTCACCGATAGGGATCTCGGTCTCACCAAGATGGGATTGTAATCTCTCTGTTTCCCTTCGTAATGTTTCGGTTTAACCAAAGTGAGCGATCGGTCCCACCGAGATTGCAATGTAAACTCTCTGTTTCCCTTTGGTAACATTTCGGTCTCACCGAAAAGAGCAAATCGGTCCCACCGAGTTTACCTGACCAACTCTCTGGTTAGCTAATTACCAAAATCGGTCTTACCGAGTTTGTGTAATCGGTCTCACCGAGATTACGTTATGCCCTAACCCTAACCATATCGGTCCTACCGAGTTGCATTTCGGTCCCACCGAAAATCCTAACGGTCACTAGGTTTACTAAATCGGTCTGACCGAGTTTGTTAATTTGGTCCCACCGAGATTGGTAAATTGTGTGTAACGGTTAGATTTTGTGTGGAGGCTATATGTACCCCTCCACCTCCTCTTCATTCATGGAGAGATCCATCAGAATAAACCTACACTTCCAACTTGCCAGTTCTGAGAGAGAACCACCTACTCATGTGTTGAGGCCAAGATATTCCATTCCTACCGTATGAATCTTGATCTCTAGCCTTCCCCAAGTTGCTTTCCACTCAAATCTTCTTTCCACCATTTCCAAATCCTATGAGAGAGAGTTGTGTGTTGGGGAGACTATCATTTGAAGCACAAGAGCAAGTAGTTCATCATCAACGCACCATTTGTTACTTCTTGGAGAGTGGTGTCTCCTAGATTGGCTAGGTGTCACTTGGGAGCCTCCGACAAAGATTGTGGAGTTGAACTAAGGAGTTTGTAAGGGTAAGGAGATCGCCTACTTCATGAAGATCTACCGCTAGTGAGGCAAATCCTTCGTGGGCGACGTCCATGGTGGGATAGACAAGGTTGCTTCTTCATGGACCCTTCTTGGGTGGAGCCCTTCATGGACTCGCGCAACCGTTACCCTTCGTGGGTTGAAGTCTCCATCAACGTGGATGTACGATAGCACCACCTATCGAAACCACGCCAAAAACATCCGTGTCTCCAACTGCGTTTGAATCCTCCAAACCCTTCCCTTTACTTTCTTGCAAGTTGCATGCTTTAATTTCCTCTGCCTATATACTCTTTGCATGCTTGCTTGATTTGTGTGATGATTGCTTGACGTGTCCAAAGACTGTTAAAATCTGCCAAACTCTAAAAACTGGGAAAAGGTTAAGTTTTTAACAAGTCAAGTAGTCTAATCACCCCCCCCTCTATTCATACTTCAAGGTCCTACAAGTGGTATCAGAGCTTTGGTCTCCATTTGCTTTGATTTCCATAGCTTTTGGTGGTCATAGCCTTGGTTTCACAACCTAAGAGAGTATGGCGTCTAGCGAGGGAAATTATCACCGTAGAGGTCCTTACTTTGATGGAACTAATTTTGCTAGTTGGAAGCATAAGATGAAAATGCATATTCTCGGACATAACCCCGCCGTTTGGGTTATTATTTGTATTGGCTTGCAAGGTGAATTCTTTGATGGGAGAGAGCCGAACCGT
The DNA here is from genome assembly GCF_018294505.1 of Triticum aestivum. Lineage (NCBI taxonomy): Eukaryota > Viridiplantae > Streptophyta > Magnoliopsida > Poales > Poaceae > Triticum > Triticum aestivum. Next base: position 65,586,504 of record NC_057804.1, on the reverse strand, counting down.
GAAGCTAATGAGGAAGAATTGAAGATGCTGCAATACAACGCTCAAGCTTGTGATATCATCTTCAACGGATTGTGCCCCGAAGAATTCAACAAAATCAGCCGTCTTGAGAACGCAAAGGAAATTTGGGACACTTTGATTGATATGCATGAAGGTACCGACTCCGTCAAGGAATCCAAGTTGGATGTGCTCCAAAGTCAGCTTGACAAGTTCAAAATGAAGGATGGTGAAGGTGTCGCTGAAATGTACTCTAGGCTTGCTCTTATCACAAATGAGATTGCCAGCTTAGGGAGTGAAGAGATGACCGACAGATTCATCATCAAGAAGATCCTAAGAGCATTGGATGGAAAATATGATACCGTGTGCACATTGATTCAAATGATGCCCAATTACAAGAATCTCAAGCCAACAGAGGTCATTGGTAGAATTGTTGCTCATGAGATGTCACTCGAGGATAAGGAGGAACTTCACAACAAGTCAAGTAGTGCTTACAAAGCTTCATGCGAAGCCCCCACATCATCCTGTGAGAAACAAACCTTCAATGAAGAATTGAGCTTAATGGTGAAGAATTTCAACAAATTCTACAAGAGTAGAAGCAAAGAAAGAAGCTCTAAGTCAAGGTCCTACAATGACAAAAGATCTTCCAGTCGAGAGCGATATTGCTACAATTGTGGGAGACCCGGACACTATTCCAATGAGTGTACGGCACCCTACAAAAGAAGAGAAGATTCTCCAAAAAGAAGAAGTAGAAGAGAACCATCACCGCCAAGAGAGAGAAGGAGTAGAGATGATCGTTATGAACGAAGACCCTCATGGAGAAGCAAATATTCGGAAAGGAAGGACAAGTCATCAAAGAGCTACACAAAACGAAGACATCAAACTCATGTTGGTGAATGGGTATCCGGTTCTGACTCTGAACATCATTTTGAGAGAAGCTATCACTCCGACTCCGAACATACTCAAGATGAAGGTGTTGCCGGTCTAGAACTTGTCTCAACCAACTCCTATGACATATTTGACTCACCAAATGAAGGAATTGGAAGACGCTTCATGGACAAAGGTCCAAAGGTAACACATCCCGAGTATGTTGATTTCAATAGTGATGAAGATGACTTGCTAGGTGATGATGATTTACTTGTTGACAACTCTAGTGATGAATACTATGATGGAACGTCAATTAGTCATGCTAAACAAGATAAAATGAATGACAATGATAAGGACAAGATTGAGCTTCTAACTAAAGAACTAAACACTCTTAAGTTAGCTCATGAAACTATCTTCGAAATCATCGAGAACTTTTAAGAGCTCATGAGAAGTTACGCTTTGAAAAGCTCAATCTTGAGCAAGAGCATGAGTTCTTAAAGGCAATCAATGATGATCTTCGCAACAAAAGTTCTTCTTACATTGCCAAGCGTTTACTCTTATCTACTTACATGCATCAAGTCAACTCTAGTAACAAGAACAAGAAAGATTCGTCCTCTAGTAGTAGCAATAACAATGCTCAATCCAATATTGTTGCTTCTAGTAGTTCTCTTGATTCCACTAATGATTCTCTTAGCCAAGTTACACTTGAGCAAGAAAATAGCTTATTGAAGGGAATTATAGAGAAAGGTGTATACAAGAGCCTTGCCGGGAGTAAGCAATTCGAGGAAATTGTACGCAAGAAAGGAAGGCACCGGAAGAATCAAGGTGTTGGTTTTGAACGAAAGTTCAATGCCAATGGAGTTGAGTGGGAAGAAGATCAATACCCCAAGACGAAGTTTGTTCCTCAACAAGAGAAGTATGATCCTACTTCTTTCAAGGGAACACAAGCTCAAGATGATCTTCCACTACAAGACCATAAAGGCAAGGACAAGCTTCAAGAGGAGATTGATGCATTTGAAGAAGCACCTAAGGCCTTGGTAAACTGGGTTCCCAAGACTACGTCAAGTTCTACTTCATCAAGTACAACCACAACTCCAAGGATTCCCATCAAGATGATGTGGATCCCGAAGAAGAAGAACTAGAGAGTTCTTGAGGGTGACTCCGCCAACATTCTTCACTCATATCATTACGGCAAGAGCAAGTACAATCAACTTCCACATCTTGCACTAGTTCAAGGAATCACAAACCCTCATGTTGGTAAGGCAAGGGACAAGGTAACCAAATAATTTCATGGACATCATCTTGTGTGTGCATCACTCTATGTCTATGGATATTCTTGTTTTGTTCCTTGTGGGACTAACCCATGTAGGTATGTTGAAAGTGCAACTCACTCCAAAAGATTGCTCCAAATGATCTACATCAACTTTGAGCATTCACATCTTCAACACCTACATGAAGTCATCATCGACAAAACACAAGGTTAGTTGATTCCTCTAAAAGGGGATCTCACATCTAGGGGGAGCTTAACTCTAAGAATTGAGTCAAAGCAACTCTAATGGTGTGAACACATCAATGCATTATGTAAAAGTGGTAACCCCACTTGAGCTTAAACGATGAGTATGACCTATGATCAAATGTTCTCATTTAACTCCTAAGTCAATATACTCATATATAGATGACCTAGTCATCGCCAATTGTTTGATAGATGCTAGAATTGGTTGTGCATGCTTTGCCACATATTTCATTTGTCACTTTATTGTGTGAGCATGCTGGTTGCATATTTTACTCATTCGAGGAGATCCACTTGTTGTTTTGATTGATTGGTTTCCTTTTCTTTGGCCAAGTGGATGGACAAGAATGCCTAAGAACCTTCTCTAGATATCTATGCTTATCTCGTCTCAAACTCTATTCATGCTACATCACAAAATTTGATCAAGTCAGATTCGAACCACTCTATGTGAGGAGCACTCGGAGTCCCTGATTCGTCAGAGACTTAAACTTCCAAAACTTGTTTGTGATTCTCGGTCTGACCAATTCCTCCATTTCGGTCCCACCGAGATCACTAAGTCGATCTAGGTTTTCAATCTCGGTGCAACCGATATGAACTTTTCGGTCACACCGAGTTGCTGTAACTGTTAACAGTTATGCATCTCGGTGCCACCGAGTTGTTCAACTCGGTCACACCGACAGTGTCGGGCTATATATAGTCACGGGCAAAAATTTGGAAATTCCTCCAAACCCCTTCGCCCGCGCATAGCTCGCTCTGCCTACTAGGTCTACGGATCATCGACTTCGTCGCTGTCGGTGTTCTGGGAACGGGGGTCCCCAGACTTGCCTGCCTGCGCCCTGCGGCGTGGCTCAAAGGGGGCCCAGCACGGCCCATCTTCATCAACACAAGCTCAAGACCCTCTCGAGGGGCTAAGCCTCGCGGGGCGAACGACAAGGAGCTTCCTCAGGCATGGCCTCGTCAAGCTAGCTCACGAGGAGGCGGAGAGTTCAAGGCGGGGTACCTCGCGAGGTGCCCATGACACAAGCCATGACGACCAAGGGCGCCGACCGGGCGCCAGCCCACGCAGTGTCCTTCTTTCCTCTTTGGTGCAAGGGGAGCAAGCGCAAGCGAGAGCATCAAGCAAGGGCATCCATTTCGGTGCAACAAGACCAAGACCAGTCCAACGGCAGGATGGAGGTCACCGTGGAGCCCAAGTCGGCGTCACCACCAGAGCCTTTGGCAGGCGAGGACCAACTTTAGTCAGGATAAGTATACTAGATGTTCCCCTTCAAATTGGCCAATTGTTGGCGCCCTTCCCGCTCAATATTTGGGAAGAGGCCCAGGGCCTTTGCCTATAAATAGGGCTAGCCACCCACAGGGGAGAAAAGAGAGATAGAGAGATCGAGAGAGGAATCTGGGGGATAAGATAGGCATCTATAATCAACCCCTCCAAAGGGACACACCACCACAAGAACAGACCCTTGCGAGGTTGTTCTTCCTTGTATTGTTCATCATCAGCCCAAGAGGCAATCCACCACGCCACACACTGGAGTAGGGTATTACACCACAATGGTGGCCTGAACCAGTATAAACCCTGTGTATCTTGTGTTGTTCTTCTTGTAGTTTAGATCCTAGCGATTCGGCGAGGAACAGGTAGGTAGAAGGCGAAACCTCCGCGCGCACCCTAGTGTTCGAACCTCAAGGGTCTACCAGAACCCTAAATCTGACATTTGGCGCACCAGGTAGGGGTGCTCCGGAATTCGTCTTCCGTCGCCCTGTTCTTCTCCGACCGTCGCGACCATGTCTGACGCACGCCGGGTTCGCGCCGAGCGCCGAGCCGCCCTCGCTTCCCGCGTCGCCCAGACGGCTCCAGTCGGCGGGCGCCCTCGTCGTTCCCCATCACATGCCGTCAACGCCGCCACCGACCTGGCAGGGAACGAGCAGCAAGAATCGTCCCAGCACCCGTCCATGAGGCGAGACGGCCGCACCACTACACCCTCGCTCACCCCCGCTGGTTCTTCATCCCGCGCGCCCCGCGCGGCCATGGAGGCTCGAGCCACGCTCATCACGGCAAACGAGCTCCTGCGCTACCGCCCCGTCGACGACGTCTATGAAGAATGGCTCGACCGAGTTGTTGAACTCGTCCGCGCTGCTGGGGGCTCCCCCGCGCCATCTTTCACGCTGCACCGCGCCCCACCATGCACGGGCAATGAAGCTCCTGGGGCGCCTCAGCCGCCTCCCCCTTGAGAAGACGCCCTGGCTCTGAGGCGCGCGGTCCCTGGGCGGAACCCGCCCCATCAGGAACCAGCGCGGCAGGAGCAGAGCTGCCAAGAGGTCCCTCACCCTCGAGAAGCTTCCCAAGCGCTCCCTGCTCCGGCTCGTCCCGGCCACGCTCCTGCTCCAGCACGTCAAGACCCCGCGCTGCACCCAGCTGCGGTGCACGGGGACCCACAGGACCGAGCCCTTCGTCCTCCAAGGCCTCATGTGGCCACAGCAGGCTGCCGCGCCTTCACCACCGAGCTACGCACCATCGCGTGGCCCGGCAAGTTCAAGCCGGACCTGCCTCCTCGCTACGACGGCACGGCTGACCCTGCAGAGTTCCTCCAGCTCTACAAGCTGGGCATCGAGGCTGCCAACGGAGACGAGAAGGTCATGGCGAACTGGTTTCCCATGGCTCTTAAGGACGGGGCCCGCATCTGGCTTCTGAACCTGGCCCCAGGCACGATCTCCTCCTGGGGTGAGATGCGCACCCGCTTCATCGCCAACTTCCAGGGTACTCGCGACCGGCCACCCGCCATGAGCGACATGCGCCGCATCAAGCAGCAACCAGGGGAAACCCTGCAGAAGTACATCCAGCGCTTCAACAACGCGCGCCTCAAGATTCCCAAGGTGACCGAGGAGGCCATTATCTCAGCCTTCTCTGACAGCGTGTGTGACGTCAAAATGAAGGAGGAGCTCGCAATGCATGAAGGTCTGTGTACATCCTTGGAGTTGTTCAACCTGGCGACCAAGTGCGCCAGGGCTGAGGAAGGGCGTCCCTCCCTCCTCGAATTGCCTGCCGCAGACCCTGAAGAGAAGAAGCCCAAGGCCAAGGACGTGAAGCGCAAGGGGGCTGTCGTGCTCGCGGTAGAACCAGACACCAAGCGGGGCAGGGATCAGCCCGAATCCTCCAAGGGCAGTCGGTACTGCGTGTACCACGACCTCCACACCCATAACACCAATGAATGCCAAGAGCTCCGGGCCGTGCGTGAAGGATGGACTGGCCGGCGTCCCGACCGCAGCGACTGGGGCTACGGACAAGGAGGAGGAAGGAACGCAGGACGCTGGGAAGACCGCGACCCCCGTCAAGGATGGCGCGACCAACCTGGCGAGGATCGCTGGCAGGACCCGCCTCGCGAGGGAGGCTGGAGGGATCAGCCTCGCGAGGATCACCCGCAAGGTAACGCAGGCCTCCCTCCGCTGCCGCCGCTGCCAAGGAGAAATGAGGACCATCATCAGGACGAAGGGGCTGGGGGCTTCCAGGAACCACGTATGATCGCCTGTATCCTAGGCGGAGCCCAAGCCCCAGCCTCTCAGCGCATCTTCAAGCAGTTTACCCGCGAAGTGAATGCAGTCCTTCCCAAGCTCGAGGCCACGCGCCCTCTCAGGTGGTCAGCATGTGCCATCACGTTCAGCTCAGTGGATCAGCTCAAGTGCGCGGCCACAGCCGGAGTCCTCCCGATGCTTTGTTCCCCAATTATCAGCAACGTGCTAGTCACCAGGACCCTCATCGATGGCGGGGCAGGGCACAACGTCCTGTCTGTGGAAACATTCAACAATCTCCAAGTACCCTACAGTCAGCTTCAGCCAACCAAGCCTTTCTCCGGAGTCACCGACGGCTCCACGGTCCCGATTGGGCAGGTCCGCCTCCATGTCACCCTCGGGGCACGCAACAACTACTGCACCGAGCTCATCGACTTCGACATCGCCCACATTCGCCTGTCGTACAACGCCATCCGCGGGTACCCAGCGCTTGCCAAGTTCATGGCCGTAACCAACCACGGCTACAACGTCCTAAGGATGCCAGTAAGTGGCGGAGTCATCACGGTGCCCTGCGAAGAGAGAGACACAGTTTGCTCCCTGGAGAGAGCCTTTCAGGCCGCATCACTGGAAGACCCGGATCGCAGAAGCAGGAGGCTTCCCGAGGCCGCCCCTAAGAAGAAGAAGACATCGACCGGTCCGGCCCCTCAGGAGGCAGGACCCTCTGGGCCCGCGCCTGCTCAGGGGGAACCTCCTTCCATCGCATAGGGAAGCGCGCCCGACGCCCCCTCAGGCAGGGCTTGGGGGCTCTCCCCTGGAGGGCCGTCGACCTCGCCAAGGTCATGAGGGAGGCGCTTGAGCACCACGTGGAGGCTTGCTTCGAAGCATGTTTCCATCAAGAAGGAGCAAGGCAAGGAGGGCCAAACCCTCAGGAGTTCGTCAGCAAGGCCATTCAGGAGCTACAGGAGTCAAGGGTCATGAGAGGCAGCCACCACTTACCCGCTGTGGCCCCCCATCCAGGCGAGGATGGTGGGCTGCGCGTCTGCATCGACATACCAGGGCTCAACCAGGCCGCGTCTCAGGAGCGCCTCTGGCCTTCGCGAGTGGGACGCTGCGAGGGTCCTGCTCACAGCTACGTTCGCATGCCTTACGGCTTGCCGAATGCAGCTGCTGCGTACCAGCGCATCATGAGGGCCATCTTGGAGGCCCAAGAGGTCAGGCGTTCTGCAGCCCTGGAGGAGACGGATACGGTCCGCGAGGAGCCACCAGTGCCTCCGGAGCCTCCCGAGGCCCCAGGGCCTGGCGGCTCGTGAGGATCTGACCCCGCAGCCCACCGAGTCTGCTGCATCAACACCCCTTCGTCTTCAGCATCATCAGGTGACATCTTTCTAGTTTCATTTCCAGCTGGGAGCGCCCTCAAGGCTGCATTATTCCCAAGTCGCGTGGGTCCGTCCCTCTGGCGTGTATCTCTTTTATTTCATGTTCTTAGCTCACTCTGTTGGGGGCTCCCCTCGGGCTGCATTATCCCCAAGCCGCTCGGGTCAGACCCAGCGGCATGTACCCCTCTTGCATTTATCTTAGGGCCATGTTTTTGACCCGTCATGCTTGTTGTTTGGTGCCGTTCACGGTACCTTTTTCTTCTTGGATGTCACAAGCTTGCGCGTTAAAGGGGGGTGCCTAAGCATCGCGACTCAGGGCTCCTACCGGCTCTCTGGCCCTCACCCTCTGGTCTGCCCACGGCATCGCGCCCCGGCATACCAGCCACGGCTGAGACCAGCCCGAGAGCCGGGACCCAAGGGCGTAGAGTTTCGACATCTAACCCAGCTTGCACGTTAAAGGGGGGGTGCCTGAGCATCACGACTCAGAGCTCCTACCGGCTCTTCGGCCCTCACCCTCTGGTCTGCCCACGGCATCGCGCCCCGGCATACCAGCGACGGCTGAGACCAGCACGAGAGCCGGGACCCGAGGACGTAGAGTTTCGACATCTAACCCAGCTTGCGCGTTAAAGGGGGGGTGCCTGAGCATCGCGACTCAGGGCTCCTACCGGCTCTCCGGCCCTCACCCTCTGGTCTGCCCACGGCATCGCGCCCCGGCACGCCAGCGACGGCTGAGACCAGCCCGAGAGCCGGGACCCGAGGACGTAGAGCATCGGCATCTAGCCAAATTTGCAGGAACACACTCCGAGATAAGGCCCAGAGCCAGGCGCAACCCGCCTTGAGGTAGGGCCCCGTGAGTCCCGCGCTGGCTCACGGGTGCCAGATACACCTCGTCAAGCCCTACCGTGCCAGCCACGTGTCAGGGCGGGGCTGTACACACCCCGGGGGCTCCTCCCAGAGGGGAGCCCCCTCCCACGCACCAGTGGAAGCACCATGCTCCGCGCTGGCTGACGACACTGCCAAGCAGCGGCTATGCCCATACACATACGGAAACGCCATGCTCCGCGCTGGTGATAAACAACTGAGGGTGGCCCCCATGCCGCATCAACCTCAGGGAGCCCAGAGCTCAGTGTCTAGCCTCATCGCAACGCCTCCCCTCGGGAGTGCTGTGCGAGGGGGCTGGGCACGGGGGCTACGCCTGGGTCACGCCCAGACGCACGCCACCCAGCCAGGCCTCCCGGGCCTGGTTCATCGCGCGTCCCTCCCCGAGCGGAGCCAAGGTATGAAGGCCGTTTGAGAATCAAGGGGGACTCCTGAGCATCGCGACTTAGGAGCCTAACTGGTCACGTAGCCCCTCACTCCTTGGTCCCGTCCTGGTTTCCGGTCGGGGCTAACGGTGGTTGAGGTATGCTCGGGGCCGGGCTCTGCAGACGTAGAACGGTAAATCCACCCTTACATCTCACCTCCCTACTTGTTGTTCGAGCGCCAAGGGGGACTCCTGAGCATCGCGACTCAGGAGCCTAACTTGTCACGTAGCCCCTCACTCCTTGGTCCCGTCCTGGTTTCCGGTCGGGGCTAACAGCGGCTGAGGTATGCGCGGGGCCGGGCTCTGCCGGCATAGGACACAAGCAAGTAGGAAGGAAATAGCGCAAATTTCAAGGAATTCAAAAGCAAATATTACAGTCCATACTGTTATCACAGCACCAAATGCAAGTTTTAACGCCTCCCCGAGGCTTGATACATGTGCAGAAACTAAAAGCAGGACGGGAGCCACAACGGAGTCACTTGCCGGCCGTGGAGTTGCGCGGAGCGTGTTCGCCTTGTGGAGCTGCCGGGCTGGCAGCGCTCTGCTTCGGCCTGGTGCTGAAGGCCCGGAACTTCCCCAGCAGAGCCTCCGCACGACCCTTCATGGCCTCAGCAGCGGCAGCGGCATGCTCGTCGCTCGCTGGCTCCAGTAGGCTGTCGAGATCGACACTGGGGTCGCGAAGATAGATGTGGGTGAAGACCCGCGTCAGCGCCGCAGAAGACAAGACGCGTGCCTCGGCCTCAGCCATAGGGCCGAGGCCAAGGGCAACATCTTCAAGGGCACGAACCAGGAAAGGAAGCAGCTTGGCAGGGCCGTCCTCCTCGCCGGCTAGCGGGCTCTCCAGGCCGCTCTCATAAAGCGTCTTCAGTGAAGCGCGGGCCTTCTCCTCCATCTCCGCAAAGGCCACACGATCCTCGGCAAGCACCCGTGCCTTGCCGTCCAACTCAACCTTCCTTGCCTCCACCTCTCGCTCCAGCGCACCTAGGTGGTCACGTCGCCTCTTGAGCTTGGCGTCCCAGTCCTTGACGGCCGCCTCGCGAGCCTTCATGCCGTCCTCCTGCTCTAGGCAAAGGCGAGTCTCCTCGGCGAGCCGGTCCTCCAGGCCCTTCAGCTCGCCCTCCAGCACCTCGCAACGACCTCGGGCATTAGCCGCCTCCCCCAAGGTAGCATCGCGGGCAACATTCGCCCCGAGGATAACCTGCTTCTCCTCGTCGCAGGCCGTCGAGGCCTGGACCAGCGCCACTCGAATCGAAGCATCGGAGCGAATCCAGCCAGAGGCTAGCTCCAAGCGCCCGGCCACCAAATGAGGGTCGGTGCTCAGAAGATCCCGCCGCAGACGGTCCAGTTCGGCAGCAGCACGATCCAGGATAGTAGGAGGAGATGAGGAAGCAGCAGTCGGCAGGGTAGGAGGAGAAGACGGCAGCATGACCACGGTGTTCTGAGGCGGAGCCTGCTGCGCCCCAGCGGCTGTGGTGGCGGCGTCAAGCGGGGACGCCTCGGGAGTCGCCAGGGCCAAAGGAGCCGAGCTCGCCCCAGCCGGCTCGGCAGGGCCTCGCAGGGACGCCTGGGCAGGAGAGGCCCGCACGTCACGTTCATCTTCTTTCGCGAGCAGAGGCGCTGCCGCGGATGGAGTCTCAGGAGCCCCCTTTGGCTTCTTTGCCATGGGCGCCAGCCTAGCCGGGAGATACGGACGTCAAGCCTCAGCGACGAAACAAGAAATAAGATAGGGATGAAGCACTTACAGGTCGTCGCCAGCCTAGCCGGGAGATACGGACGTCAAGCCTCAGCGACGAAACAAGAAATAAGACAGGGATCAAGCACTTACAGGTCGTCACCCGCAGGCTCGAGCAGCCTCCGGCCGTACTTGAAGCCCGAGAGCCGGTTGCAAGGATCAGCCTCAAGGAGCGCGGGTGCAGCTGGGGCGCCTGCGGATCGCCTCGGCGCTGGGGCGGACCCGCGGGGGATCAGCCCAGTCCACCTTCTTCGGGACCAGGGGCAGGCTCCCGCCGCCCTGCTCGTCATCACCCTTGTCATCATCACTCAGAGGAAGGCGGAGAGTGTGGGACTTGCGCCGAAGAGGTGGAGCCCTTGACTCTGCCTCGGAGTCGGCCCCCTTTTCCTGCTCCCCTTCCTCCCTCTCTTCGCTGGAGTCGCCGGAGGATACGTCCACCAAGTCCTCAGGAGCCTTCGCGGGCACAGGCCCGTCCCCGTTGAAGACGGGCATGGACCCCACAACCTGCTCCCAGTCCTCGCGAAGGAACAGGGGCGTCGGAGCGCCCTCCAACCTTGCCACGTCGCCCCCGACCAAAGACTGGAGGACCGTGGCCAGATCCTCATCAGCCAGGACCGCGGGGCTCGGGTGGGGCCTCCACATTGGAAGCGAGTACTGACGAAGCGGAGCCAGCTGATGCTCCAGGAACTCCCTCAGCAGTGAGGCGCCAGTCAGCTTCGCCGCCGCCATGCTGGCCGGCCTCAGATCCGCATCCATCTTCTCCAGCACCAGCCTTGCGCGGGGATCCACAAGCTCCACTCGAGACCAGTCGTCGGAGCTCGAGGGGTGCCCTGTGGGCAAGACCAGCCGGGGGTGGACGCGCCCAGCATCAACCAAGACCCACTTGCTCCTGAAGCCCTCAATCCTTTTCCCGGGATTCGAAATGGCGATGGAGCTGCCGTACGCGACGAAGCTCGCACACGCAGAGACGGAACCACGAGAGGTCCGGAGGGAGAAGTAGTGGCGCAGCAGGGCCACTGAGGGCTTCACCCCCACGTGAGCCTCGCAATAGTAGGCGAAGATTGCCAGAAGGAGGACAGAGTTGGGGTGGAGGTGCAGAGCTTGAAGGTTATAATGGTAGAGGACAGAAAAGAAGAACTCAGAGAAGGGAGGCACCAGACCAGCGACAATGGCGCTCACGAAGAGCGGATAGAATGTCACATCCCTAGTTCTGACAATGCCTAGTGCATGCATTAGAGTGTTGCACCATGTTTAAATTTCATTTAAATTTGAAATGGGGATTGTTGAAACCCTAGCACCAAATGAAATTTAACTAGGTTCAATAAAAATATTTTCAATAACCCAGAATGCCCTTTGGAAATGCTCATAATTTCTGTTAAAGGTGAAAACCTCTTCCAAAAATGATGAACATATTTATAGGCTATTCCTGGATTTTTGAATTAAATTATATAGTATTTGCATTTGGGAATTTAATTGCTAATAATATTTTAAATGCTCAAATAATCACAAACTGAAATGTTTACTGTTGGAAATATTCCAAACAGTGGCCACAGTCAGTTGCATGATTTTTGGAAATGCTCTGGCATTTTTAATAAATCCAAACACAATTACAGAAAATAGAAAACAGTAACTAAAATAGAAATAAAAGAGAGGAGAGAAACCTTACCTGGCGCTCACCTGGTAGCCCACCTGGCCCAGCAGCACGGCCCAGCCCGCCACCGCTACTCCCCTGTCGTCTTCCTCCTCGCCAGAAGGACGCGGACACCGCGACGCCGCCGTGCGCGCCACCTCCACCCTGCTCTGGCCACCTCCTGCTTCCTCCCCGAGCCCTCTGGTGACGCCACGCACTTCCCCTCGCCCCCTGCACCTCCCCTCTCTTCCCCTGGACCACGTTCCCTCCTCTGCTTCCCTCCCTGCACGCGCCCGAGCGGAGCCCATCGCCGCCGACGCCGTTACCGGGGCCACAGCCACCCCCTCGCTCCCACTATGCGTCCCTGAGCTCCGCCCTGACTCCGTGAAGCTACCCACGCGACGCACGCGACCAGAGGAGGCCGCAGTCGACCGGAGCATCGTCGTCTTCACCTCCGGTGCCCGGAGATCGACTCCACCGATTCGGCGCGTCCAGAGCCTCCTCGGCCCCGCCGTCCGCACCGTCTGACTCGCCGTGAGCCACTTACCTTATTCCCTAACTCCTTGTGCTCGCCCCCGTGATGTAGCGTCGTTCCCCACGAGCCCGAAAGCTCACCGCCGCCGGCCATGCCGCCGTCGTGGCTACAGACGCCGTAGCTCGTGCCTGGGCGCGTCATAGCACTCAGTTTGCTCCCAGGAGCCCGTAGAGCCCACCAGCCCCTCCTCCCGTGCCCCCGAACGCCAACCCCGACCTCGCCCGAGCTCCGGCCACCGCCTCGGGCTCCACTCCGGCGAGCTCCGGCCTCCCCAGCTCATCCCACATGCTCCACTGGATGCGGACGATGACGTGCTACGCTCCGGTGGTCTCCGCGCGCTTTTCCGCCGCCTGTAGCCCATTCCGGCGAAGCACCGCCGCGCGGTTTGGTCGTCGCCGGCCGAACTCCGGCGAGGCTGACGTGGCGGCTTATTTAGCGCTAATCCCCACCATTAGCCACCCCACCAGCCGCTGACAGTGGGCCCTAGAGCCAAGTCAACCCTGGTCAGTGCGGGTTTGACCCAGGGTTAACCCAGTGTCACTGACGTGTGGCCCCACACGTCAGGTTTGACCTGGTCAGCCCTGCTGACGCCTCTGTGACGTCACGCTGACGCAATAAACCATTTTCTGGATTTATTATAATTCAGGAAATTTCAGAAAATACCTAAAACTTCTATAAATCATAGAAAATTAACCGTAACTCCAAATTAAATAATTTATATATGAAAAATTATCAGAAAAATTCAAGGAATCCATCTGTACCATTTTCATGCATGTTAGAACAACTTATAGATGCTGTTTAGCACAAATCATATAAAGGGCATTTAAATAATCACATATGGAGTTTGAATTTGAATTTTATATTCAAACCAACTTCATTTAATCTGTTGCTAGTTGCATTAGCCCAAAACACATTCATATTGCCATGTCATGAGCATGCATCATATTGTGCATTGCATTGATTGTGTTCCTTTCTGTGTTGCCGGTATTTGTCCCCTCTCGATAGACGTGATACCGATGATGTGATCGTTGACACTGATGAAGACTCAATGTTATCTTCAGAAGTGCCAGGCAAGCAAAACCCCCTTGTTCATTCCGATACAATCCTACTCTCTCGCTCCTGCTCTCTTTTACTGCATTAGGACAACATCGATTCATCTGTTACTTGCTGCGGTAGCTGAACCCCTTTATCCTTTGCATGACCTGTCGTTCCACAGTAAATAGATGAAACCCACTAGTATGAGTAGGAATTGTTTGAGCCCTGTTGTGCCTACTCATTCATGCTTGTTTGTCATGCCTGCTACTGCTTAGAGTTGAGTCAGGTCTGATTCATCGGGGATGAATCAGAGGCGTGTGAACATGTCCTACTGTGTGTGAGCTAAGTGTGTGAACACGATTTGGTAAAAGGTGTCGGTGAGAGGCCATGTAGGAGTACATGGTGGGTTGTCTCATTGAAGCCGTCCTCAGGAACTGAGTTCTGTGTTTGTGATCCATGATTCAGCTACTACCATACATTGGGCCCTGAAATATGACCCCGCTCGACTTCTTATTCACCCTAGCTCTCTGTCCAGGAGTTGCAAGTAGTTTCTGGTGTTTGTAGTATGCTGGAGGCCGTGGACAGCGCTGACCGTAGGGGTGGGCTGTGATGCGGTATGCACGTGGCCGGGTATACCGGGCGCCCGTTTGGTGTCACGGAACCCTGTTCACATCGTTTGGGGCTGTGAGCGAAACTCCGGCCGGATCTCCTCATGGATGGAACCCGAATAGGCAATAAACCTGGACTAGAGACTTGAGTGTTTAGGTAGGTCGTGGTCTACACCCACGTCGGCTTTCGCTTGAAGTCTGCCGAGCACATGTCATGTGCAGACGCTAAGTGGTGGAAACATGTATGAAGAAGTACACCCCTGCAGGGTTATCATCATCTATTCGAATAGCCGTGTCCGTGGAAAAGGACTTCTGGGTTGCTTATATCAGTTCATAGACAAGTGAAAGTGGATACTCTAAAATACGCAAGATAAGCGTGAGTGCTATGGATGGCGTTCTCGTAGGGAGACGGGAGCGGATCCATAGTGGTGTATTGATATGGTGAATATGTGGACTCGTGTGCGCCACCTCAAAAGAGTTACTTGCAGTCGTAGTTCAGGATAGCCACCGAGTCAAAGCTGGCTTGCTGCAGTCAAACTCCACCATCCCCTTTGTTGATAATGATGCATGTGTAGATAGATCTGATGTAAGTCTTGCTGGGTACATTTGTACTCACGTTTGCCTATTTTATGTTTTGCAGAGAGACTTCAGTCTCACTAGTAGTTCCACGTGGACTTCGACGTTTAGCTTGATACCTCAGCTACGATCTTGTGCCCTCGGCAGGATCTGATAGATAGTCAGGCTTCTCAGCCTTTTCCATTTATAGATGTCTGTACCCAGACATGATAGCTTCCGCTTGTGCTTTGACTTGTATGCTCTGAGTGTTGGGTCATGAGACCCATGATTGTAATATCGCGCTCCTCGGAGCCTATTGAATAAACTACTTGAGTCGTAGAGTCATTTTGTGATGCCATGTTGTATTGCACATATCGAGCATATTGTGTGTATGTTATTGAAATGCTTGGTATGTGTGGGATCTGACTACCTAGTTGTTTATCTTTAGTAGCCTCTCTTACCGGGAAATGTCTCCTAGTGTTACCGCTGAGCCATGGTAGCTTGCTACTGCTCTGGAACACTTAGGCTGGCCGGCATGTGTCCTTCTTCGTTCCTGTGTCTGTCCCTTCGGGGAAATGTCACGCATTGAGTACCGGAGTCCTGTTAGCCCGCTACAGCCCGGTTTACCGGAGTCCTGCTAGCCCAGTGCTACAGCCCGGACCCACTTGCTGATGACCGACACGTTCGATGCTGGGTCATGGATGCCTGTCCCTGTAAGTCTGTGCCACTTTGGGTTTACGACTAGCCATGTCAGCCCGGGCTCTTTATCATATGGATGCTAGCGACACTATCATATACGTGAGCCAAAATGCGCAAACGGTCCCGGGCAAAGGTAAGGCGACACCCGTGGGGATACCGTGCGTGAGGCCGCAAAGTGATATGAGGTGTTACCGGCTAGATCGATGTGACATTGAGTCGGGGTCCTGACAGCGTTGGTATCAGAGCTTGACTGCCTGTAGGATTACCAAGCCAAACTGGTCGAAGTTGAGTCTAGAAATTTTTTTAGTTATATAAGGGAATTGATTGTGGGATGGAACGTAAGGCTCTTTTTACTCCTTATACCTCATGCCCTTCTGATCTGAGTTATCTTATCTTTCCTGCGGGGATTAAGAACTAGGCTATCTCTTCTTTCTATTAGGATCACGTGTTACTAATCAGTAGACTTATAAGATTGTTGGATTTAAGTCTCAGTTCAGTTCCTACTACTTCCGTATGTTAATTGTTGATCTCGGAACCTTGATATTGTGCTTCTGAGTGGTTATGCCACCATTTTTGTGATTGTCTCAAATCTTTTTGAGCAATTGTAGCCGTTATGCTGTCCGAGTCATCCCAGGTTTCTAAATAGTCCGATGCATTTGCAAATCCCTTCCTTCTGTTTCCGATGTTCCCATGGGCCAGATTAACCACACTAATCGGTGTGTTGAGGTAATTATTGCCTCGACATATATGTTGGAATTATTATTATGACCCTAAGTGCTTAGGGGATCATCTAGTGGTCTAGCCATGATTTGTGTTCCCAGTGTGATGATTCTGGCCATCATTCTCGAAAGCATCCCGTGATGCCACTTAGTAGTAGGTATTCTACTCCTGGGTTTTGAACCCGAGATTCACTCTACCTACTTCATGTTGATAGTAATTGCTAGTGCCTTTAGGATATTAGTAACCTTTGCGATAGTCCTTGAAGTCCGTGGTATCTTCTTCTTCCAAATACCATGAACTACTTATGGCAGATGTTTATTGGATCAAAAAAAAAATCACAATTAGAGTACTCTTGAGGAGTTCTCCATTCATAAATCGTGACTCTGCCAGTTCTACCTTTCTGCATGGGTTATCCGGAAGAAATATGTTGAACTTGGTTCGACATACTAATCTATGCATCCACAACTCAGAAAGTTATATGTTCCTTTGAGTTGTTCTCTTCAGTTGCATTCTGACCTTTGTCTATCAATTGATAGTCAAGAGTATGCGTGCGTTCGTTTATCGATGCCTATTACTCTTGTGGTCCGTCAAGCCATTCTATCGCATAATGACTAGGAGAAACAAACTCCAGTACCTCTTCCATATCCAGGATTGGGTCAAAGAAGTTGTGCTCCGCAGATCAAATTGCCAATCCAGCTTTTGTTCTGTTCTACCTTGGAGTATTACCATCTTTATATCGGGATTGTTATAGGAATTGCACACCATCCCATGAACTCTTGGTACAGTGATACTTCTTTCCATCACTGTTCATTCCTCGGCCCTCGTGTTGATGCAACCTGAATACCGACAAATGAATTGTGATGTGTGAAATCAATACTCCCAGCAACCTCGTTGCTTGGTAGTTAAAGGATAATAATTTCATTCTTAGCATGTTGGTCTTCGAATCATCCTTCTAAGACTGATCGTGCTACCTAGTCCTTATTTCGGTGCACCCTTCGATTGATGAGTTAGGATCTTGTCAAGTCCTCACTCATTTGATCATATCGTCTTGCCCTCAAAAGCAAGATTGTTCTCGAGCTTAGTAACATACCGGTGGTTCGTGACTTTCCAAATATCTTCTTGGAGGTGTTACCGGGTTGTCACCTGACCGCTATGTTGAGTTCGTGATCAAGTTGGTTTCTTGTGAACCACCTTCTCTCCAAGAATCGGTGTTAGATATCCCTGAGCTAGTTGGTTAAGCTAAACGACAACTTGGAGGGTTGGAAGATAAAAGCTTGCCTGACTTAGTTCGTTCCAAAGGGATATTCTTGTGTAGTGTGTGTTGAAGAAAGATGATATCTTCATCGATTGGTCCTTGTGATCAGTTGCTGGACCTATTGTCTTATCAATCCTTTGATTTGAGTGTGGGCTATCGTCAAATCAAGTCGGAACCAACGATGTTCGTAATGTTGTCTTACTCGTGGTTGATCCCTCGAGCATACACCATTATATCCTTTGGGTCTGACCAATGCTATCACCGTGTTCACTTAACTATGGAATTCCTTTTAAATGGAAACCTAGATGAATTGTTGTTGAGCACATTGACAACATCCTTGTCTTCTCCATAATTTTGCTGAACATTAAGCTAGTGTTGGAAACTTTTGAAAGCATTTGTTCATGCTAGCTCATGAAGCATATGTTTGGATGAAGGTAGTGACTTCCTTTAATTCATGTGCATCTAATGCAAGTTGCCGCCGTGGATTCGAGAAAGTCAATGTTGCTTTCTTTGGAACCATTCCAAATCAGTCATGCACACGTGCGACGAATGCTGTGGTTTGAAGACTTGCAACCTTCAATCTATATGTATCCCTAGCACACCAAGCCACTGATTGATTTGTTCAAGGAGAAGGAGTTCCTTCATAAGAGCTAATCCGGACTTATGAAAGAACTTCGATACCCTCATTGATGGTTCCCCCTCCTGAACTCGGTAGTGTTTTATTATAAGACTACCACGTGGTCATGCTTGTCTGGGACAACGTGTTCACATGTTTGTAGCAGAACCAGCTCATGTTTTGGAGCTTGCTATCGTAGTTCATCTCCCGAGAATCCCGCAACGTCATCTCGTCGATTTGTGTTGCAAACTTTCATTTTTTTCTTCCTAAGACTCGATGAGCCTGGAATATCCTAACACCAACCAGAGCTGAATCTCAGGCAGATATGATGGTTGGAACATTTCCCTAAGAACTATAATATTGGTCTCTCGATAACCGGTAAGGTGGATGTCGTGGCCAACACACCCATCCGGTAGACCTATTATTATAGTATCTTGTTTGAGGAAGTTGGCCACCACCCCCCCATAGGGATTTCGTAGGATTTACTCCCTAGTTGCCCCTATGGATTTTTGTGTTCCGAAGTCCGACCTTTTACTTGATGTTTTAGATATCAAACCATATCTATGAATGGGTTATACTAGCACATCAAGGAGAACATTAGAAGCGGAGTGCTAAATGTCTCTCGGTCGATCATCCAGATTTTATTTGCTTGGCCTCGCTAAGGTGAAATCTGGGAAGGTGTTATCTTCCATTGCATCTGCATCCTCCATCACCATTCATCATGGTAGTAAGTTGTGTTACCGGACCCTTGACACGGATGTTGGTAAAACCTTGATGATTATGGAATTGCTCAAGTTCTTGAGAGCACGCACAAGCGCTAGGTATTATCGCCGGCACTAACCGGGATTGCTCCTAGTCTCGTCGGTTATGCTATAACCACTCCAAACAGTGAATTCACTCCCTATTGTTGGGTTCTTCCCCAGTTACCAGAATCATTCCCAGCATTTGCATTTTGTTCCCAGCTTGCACCGCCAATGTGCCATTCTACCATGGGTCTCTTCCATTTCCGGTGATAAGCAAAATTCATCCATTACGTTGTCTTCAACAAGGTAATCCACATCATCCAAGTCCGAGTATGCCATTCTACCGACCCCCTCCAAACGATCGCTTGAGAATTGCCTTAGGCTGGTTTAAAGAGTTTCAATGATCTCTGAATCAAAAGTAATTCTTTTTGCCACTTAAGGGGATATCTCTACGAGTCACCTTCCCTAAGGTGTATCGTTATGGTTTCATGGCAACTCAACTCCTCGCTACGTTGACAACCGTTCACCACCCTCTTAGGTGTGGAATTGTTGTCTACCTAGTGAACCCTTGTCATCTGCTTCACTCCATTCCTATGGATGTGTGCTTCGTCTCTCAGCTCGAGAGATGTTGCTATGTCTCATTCCGTGAGTTAATCCTGAGTTGTTCGATCTTCGAGAAAATCGACCCTTCTAGAGTCTCCTTCTTCCCTCCATGTCATGTTGACAGAATTTCTCAGAGAAAGACGACAAGACAAAGATGGTGTTCAAATCAACGTTCAACTGAAGTGCACCCTGGATCGTGAAGATTATACTAGTTGCGTTTACCTTTCACCCTACCCTACGCTTGAATCTCGAGACGAGATTCTTGTTTAGTGGGGGTGAGTTGTCACATCCCTAGTTCTGACAATGCCTAGTGCATGCATTAGAGTGTTGCACCATGTTTAAATTTCATTTAAATTTGAAATGGGGATTGTTGAAACCCTAGCACCAAATGAAATTTAACTAGGTTCAATAAAAATATTTTCAATAACCCAGAATGCCCTTTGGAAATGCTCATAATTTCTGTTAAAGGTGAAAACCTCTTCCAAAAATGATGAACATATTTATAGGCTATTCCTGGATTTTTGAATTAAATTATATAGTATTTGCATTTGGGCATTTAATTGCTAATAATATTTTAAATGCTCAAATAATCACAAACTGAAATGTTTACTATTGGAAATATTCCAAACAGTGGCCATAGTCAGTTGCATGATTTTTGGAAATGCTCTGGCATTTTTAATAAATCCAAACACAATTACAGAAAATAGAAAACAGTAACTAAAATAGAAATAAAAGAGAGGAGAGAAACCTTACCTGGCGCTCACCTGGTAGCCCACCTGGCCCAGCAGCACGGCCCAGCCCGCCACCGCTACTCCCCTGTCGTCTTCCTCCTCGCCAGAAGGACGCGGACACCGCGACGCCGCCGTGCGCGCCACCTCCACCCTGCTCTGGCCACCTCCTGCTTCCTCCCCGAGCCCTCTGGTGACGCCACGCACTTCCCCTCGCCCCCTGCACCTCCCCTCTCTTCCCCTGGACCCCGTTCCCTCCTCTGCTTCCCTCCCTGCACGCGCCCGAGCGGAGCCCATCGCCGCCGACGCCGTTACCGGGGCCACAGCCACCCCCTCGCTCCCACTATGCGTCCCTGAGCTCCGCCCTGACTCCGTGAAGCTACCCACGCGACGCACGCGACCAGAGGAGGCCGCAGTCGACCGGAGCATCGTCGTCTTCACCTCCGGTGCCCGGAGATCGACTCCACCGATTCGGCGCGTCCAGAGCCTCCCCGGCCCCGCCGTCCGCACCGTCTGACTCGCCGTGAGCCACTTACCTTATTCCCTAACTCCTTGTGCTCGCCCCCGTGATGTAGCGTCGTTCCCCACGAGCCCGAAAGCTCACCGCCGCCGGCCATGCCGCCGTCGTGGCTACAGACGCCGTAGCTCGTGCCTGGGCGCGTCATAGCACTCAGTTTGCTCCCAGGAGCCCGTAGCGCCCACCAGCCCCTCCTCCCGTGCCCCCGAACGCCAACCCCGACCTCGCCCGAGCTCCGGCCACCGCCTCGGGCTCCACTCCGGCGAGCTCCGGCCTCCCCAGCTCATCCCACATGCTCCACTGGATGCGGACGATGACGTGCTACGCTCCGGTGGTCTCCGCGCGCTTTTCCGCCGCCTGTAGCCCATTCCGGCGAAGCACCGCCGCGCGGTTTGGTCGTCGCCGGCCGAACTCCGGCGAGGCTGACGTGGCGGCTTATTTAGCGCTAATCCCCACCATTAGCCACCCCACCAGCCGCTGACAGTGGGCCCTAGAGCCAAGTCAACCCTGGTCAGTGCGGGTTTGACCCAGGGTTAACCCCAGTGTCACTGACGTGTGGCCCCACACGTCAGGTTTGACCTGGTCAGCCCTGCTGACGCCTCTGTGACGTCACGCTGACGCAATAAACCATTTTCTGGATTTATTATAATTCAGGAAATTTCAGAAAATACCTAAAACTTCTATAAATCATAGAAAATTAACCGTAACTCCAAATTAAATAATTTATATATGAAAAATTATCAGAAAAATTCAAGGAATCCATCTGTACCATTTTCATGCATGTTAGAACAACTTATAGATGCTGTTTAGCACAAATCATATAAAGGGCATTTAAATAATCACATATGGAGTTTGAATTTGAATTTTATATTCAAACCAACTTCATTTAATCTGTTGCTAGTTGAATTAGCCCAAAACACATTCATATTGCCATGTCATGAGCATGCATCATATTGTGCATTGCATTGATTGTGTTCCTTTCTGTGTTGCCGGTATTTGTCCCCTCTCGATAGACGTGATACCGATGATGTGATCGTTGACACTGATGAAGACTCAATGTTATCTTCAGAAGTGCCAGGCAAGCAAAACCCCCTTGTTCATTCCGATACAATCCTACTCTCTCGCTCCTGCTCTCTTTTACTGCATTAGGACAACATCGATTCATCTATTACTTGCTGCGGTAGCTGAACCCCTTTATCCTTTGCATGACCTGTCGTTCCACAGTAAATAGATGAAACCCACTAGTATGAGTAGGAATTGTTTGAGCCCTGTTGTGCCTACTCATTCATGCTTGTTTGTCATGCCTGCTACTGCTTAGAGTTGAGTCAGGTCTGATTCATCGGGGATGAATCAGAGGCGTGTGAACATGTCCTACTGTGTGTGAGCTAAGTGTGTGAACACGATTTGGTAAAAGGTGTCGGTGAGAGGCCATGTAGGAGTACATGGTGGGTTGTCTCATTGAAGCCGTCCTCAGGAACTGAGTTCTGTGTTTGTGATCCATGATTCAGCTACTACCATACATTGGGCCCTGAAATATGACCCCGCTCGACTTCTTATTCACCCTAGCTCTCTGTCCAGGAGTTGCAAGTAGTTTCTGGTGTTTGTAGTATGCTGGAGGCCGTGGACAGCGCTGACCGTAGGGGTGGGCTGTGATGCGGTAGGCACGTGGCCGGGTATACCGGGCGCCCGTTTGGTGTCACGGAACCCTGTTCACATCGTTTGGGGCTGTGAGCGAAACTCCGGCCGGATCTCCTCATGGATGGAACCCGAATAGGCAATAAACCTGGACTAGAGACTTGAGTGTTTAGGTAGGTCGTGGTCTACACCCACGTCGGCTTTCGCTTGAAGTCTGCCGAGCACATGTCGTGTGCAGACGCTAAGTGGTGGAAACATGTATGAAGAAGTACACCCCTGCAGGGTTATCATCATCTATTCGAATAGCCGTGTCCGCGGAAAAGGACTTCTGGGTTGCTTATATCAGTTCATAGACAAGTGAAAGTGGATACTCTAAAATACACAAGATAAGCGTGAGTGCTATGGATGGCGTTCTCGTAGGGAGACGGGAGCGGATCCATAGTGGTGTATTGATATGGTGAATATGTGGACTCGTGTGCGCCACCTCAAAAGAGTTACTTACAGTCGTAGTTCAGGATAGCCACCGAGTCAAAGCTGGCTTGCTGCAGTCAAACTCCACCATCCCCTTTGTTGATAATGATGCATGTGTAGATAGATCTGATGTAAGTCTTGCTGGGTACATTTGTACTCACGTTTGCCTATTTTATGTTTTGCAGAGAGACTTCAGTCTCACTAGTAGTTCCACGTGGACTTCGACGTTTAGCTTGATACCTCAGCTACGATCTTGTGCCCTCGGTAGGATCTGATAGATAGTCAGGCTTCTCAGCCTTTTCCATTTATAGATGTCTGTACCCAGACATGATAGCTTCCGCTTGTGCTTTGACTTGTATGCTCTGAGTGTTGGGTCATGAGACCCATGATTGTAATATCGCGCTCCTTGGAGCCTATTGAATAAACTACTTGAGTCGTAGAGTCATTTTGTGATGCCATGTTGTATTGCACATATCGAGCATATTGTGTGTATGTTATTGAAATGCTTGGTATGTGTGGGATCTGACTACCTAGTTGTTTATCTTTAGTAGCCTCTCTTACCGGGAAATGTCTCCTAGTGTTACCGCTGAGCCATGGTAGCTTGCTACTGCTCTGGAACACTTAGGCTGGCCGGCATGTGTCCTTCTTCGTTCCTGTGTCTGTCCCTTCGGGGAAATGTCACGCATTGAGTACCGGAGTCCTGTTAGCCCGCTACAGCCCGGTTTACCGGAGTCCTGCTAGCCCAGTGCTACAGCCCGGACCCACTTGCTGATGACCGACACGTTCGATGCTGGGTCATGGATGCCTGTCCCTGTAAGTCTGTGCCACTTTGGGTTTACGACTAGCCATGTCAGCCCGGGCTCTTTATCATATGGATGCTAGCGACACTATCATATACGTGAGCCAAAATGCGCAAACGGTCACGGGCAAAGGTAAGGCGACACCCGTGGGGATACCGTGCGTGAGGCCGCAAAGTGATATGAGGTGTTACCGGCTAGATCGATGTGACATTGAGTCGGGGTCCTGACATAGAAGGTGCTCCCTTGGCCCTCAGGGAGGGCAGACCCGGCCTTGAACACCTTCGCCCCGTCGACGCCCTGCGCCGCTGCCATCTGGCGCACCCGGGCAAGGCTCGCCTCCGACACATTTGGCGAGTCCAAGGCGGACAAATACCAAGCTCCAGCCGGGGCCTGGCAAGGCGCCATGTCTGGATAGGGTGCGCGGGTGGGGTAGATCTGGAGATTTCGAAGGAAGGAAGGAGAGGTGCAAGAAAGGGGATCTGAGCACCAACTGGAGAGAGCAAAGGAGGCAGAAGGCGGATGCCGCTCCTTATCGACTCGCGCGGTTGCGGAGACGCCCACATCCAATCAACCACCACGTGGCGCCCAAGGCCACAGGCTGTTAGGGCCTGCGATGCTTCGCACTTGCCCTTTCACCTCTCTGCTCGGCCATGTCCGGGTGCGCCTTGGGCCCGGGGGCTACTGTCGGCGTTCTGGGAACGGGGGTCCCCAGACTTGCCTGCCAGCGGCCTGCGGCGTGGCTCAAAGGGGGCCCAGCACGGCCCATCTTCATCAACACAAGCTCAAGACCCTCGCGAGGGGCTAAGCCTCGCAGGGCGGACGACAAGGAGCTTCCTCAGGCACGGCCTCATCAGGCTAGCTCACGAGGAGGCGGAGAGTTCAAGGCGGGGTACCTCGCGAGGTGCCCATGACGCAAGCCATGACGACCAAGGGCGCCGGCCGGGCGCCAGCCCGCGCAGTGTCCTTCTTTCCTCTTTGGTTCAAGGGGAGCAAGCGCTGGCGAGAGCATCAAGCAAGGGCATCCATTTCGGTGCAACAAGACCAAGACCATTCCAACAGCAAGATGGAGGTCACCGTGGATCCCAAGTCGGCGTCACCACCAGAGCCTTTGGCAGGCGAGGACCAACTTTAGTCAGGATAGGTATACTAGATGTTCCCCTTCAAATTGGCCAATTGTTGGCGCCCTTCCCGCTCAATATTTGGGAAGAGGCCCAGGGCCTTTGCCTATAAACAGGGCTAGCCACCCACAGGGGAGAAAAGAGAGATAGAGAGATCGAGAGAGGAATCTGGGGATAAGATAGGCATCTAGAATAAACCCCTCCAAAGGGACACACCACCACAAGAACAGACCCTCGCGAGGTTGTTCTTCCTTGTATTGTTCATCATCAGCCCAAGAGGCAATCCACCACGCCACACACTGGAGTAGGGTATTACACCACAATGGTGGCCTGAACCAGTATAAACCCTGTGTCTCTTGTGTTGTTCTTCTCGTAGTTTAGATCCTAGTGATTGGCGAGGAACAGGTAGGTAGAAGGCGAAACCTCCGCGCGCACCCCAGTGTTCGAACCTCAAGGGTCTACCGGAACCCTAAATCCGACAGTCGCTAGCCGCCTCCTATCGCTGGTCTCCACCGTCGTCAACGGATTTCTTCTCCGCCGTTGCCGCCGTAGCGAGTTCACCGCTGAACTAGGGTATGAACTCGATCACAGTGCTTTCCTCATCTGATTCTCAGCACACTGTGTTCGTAATGCATCTTGCCACGATTGAGACACTCCTATCCACTCAATGCGATCCTTAGAATAGATGCGATTCGAAAATTTAGGGTTAGGTTTCCGCCGAAACCATCTCGGACCCACCGGGTTGAAAAACTCGGTCCCACCGATTTGGCTGACGCCATTGCACTAGTAAGTCTCGGTCTGACCGAGAACTACAAATTGGTGTGACTGATTTTAGAACTTTGTGAAACCCTAGCAGACTCGGTGCCACCAAACTGTGACTCGGTCTGACCGAGTTCACTAGTTTAGGTTCCAAAACTGCTTCGGTATCACCGAGTTTGAAAATCGGTAGATCCGAAATGCTTTCTGTGGAAACTAAAACTAAGTTTTTGAATCATTCTTTTGCAAAAATCTCTGCATTTTGTGATGCTCATCCACTCTGTCTCATCTATAACTATTCACAGGGTCAGCAGTCAGTGATTTGTAGCATGTCAGACCAAAGTGATAGTCAGAACAAGTCAACAGAGCAGATTCACATGAGTGAGGGCACTAGTCCCTCAAGTACTTCAGATGAAGGGAGCAGAAGCACTCCAAGAAATTTGCCCAAAGCAGCCACAAGAGCCAGAAGGAAGAGAACCTCAGACTCAGAGGATGAGGACTATGTGGCAGCAGAAGATGAGGCTACTTCCAAGAAGGTAGTGCTCAAGAAGGTGCTCAGCTCAACTGCAGTAAAGCTAGGCATGAAGATCAAAAGGCCAGCAGGAAGACAACCAATGTCCAAAGCCAGAGGATCAAATCAAGTATCTAAAATGCCTGATCCCAGAGCCAGCTGCAGAAGGAAAGAAAAGGAAGGAAAGGGTCAAGAAGACCATGGCGAGAGTAGTTGGTCAACCTTCCATGATGGAAGAGGAAGAAGAGGTTGCTGAACCAGCACCCAAGGCACAAAAGCTGATGGGTGATGCTATAAAGTCAGGGGCTGCAACATCAAAGCCCAAAGAAGCACCCAAAGCTGCCTCCAAGCCCAAGATTGCACCAAAGAGGAATACCAAGAGTATACCAACAGCTGAGAAGAACAAGGCCCCAATGCCTGAGGTTGCTGCTGAGGAGGATGAAAAAGGGCAGATCTTAAGGAAGCTCAAACCCAAGATTCCAGGCCACAATGATGCTCATCCTGTGGCTGAGAACATGAAGATCAGGAAAGACTCAGGATTGAGGCTATGGAGAGAGTCAGATCCATATGCCACCAGGAGAAGGACTGCTGTAGATTACAGGTTCCACACCAAGGAGCAGCAGGACTTCTATGAGACAATCTTGTTGGACAAGAAGCCCATAGTGTGTGATATGAGGTGGGTCGACTAGACCTACATGAAGGAAAATGAAGAACACTATCCTGGAGTGCAAGACAGCTTCATTGCTTGTGGAGTTGCAGATTTTGTTGGGCAGAAGCTCACCAACTAGAATGATGAACTCATTATGCAATTCTACTCCACAGCACACTTCTATCCAGATGGCGAGATAGTTTGGATGTCTGAAGGAACAAGATACCAGTCAACCATTGAGGAATGGGCAAGTCTGATCAAATCCCCAAAGGAGAGTGAAGATGACTTGGATGTATATGCCAAGAAGAAGATGGGACACAATACTATGTCACATATGTACAAAGAGATCCCAGACAAAACCCTTGAGACTTTCTCGTTTGGGTCAATCCATTTTCTTCTGTCAGGGCTGCCTACGATCAACTGGATCTTAAGGCACACTCTATTGCCCAAATCAGGTGACCACAACATGATAAGAGGGCATGCAATTAACTTGCTTCACATTTTTGATGTGCCCCAGAAATTCAAGGTCATGAGCCTTATGGTTGAAACCATTAAGAGGACTGCAGCAGATCAGAAGAGAAGTTGTGGATATGCCCCACAGATTCAGGAGTTGATTAACTCAAAGATGGGCACAGGAAAGTATCAGTTAGATAAGGAACATTTTGCTCTCTATCCAGACTTTGAGGACAATCAAGTTGTCATGAATGAGAATGAACCATCATCAGTGCAAGCTCAAGAGAAGAAGGAAAAGCAAGGAAAGAGAAGGCTGCCAAGATGCCAACTCAAGAGGAGGCGTCTGAGTATTTCTTGAAGAGCAAGCAGGAGCAGCTTGGTTACTTGATAGTGTCAACACTGAGGATTGAGAAGGGGTTGGCCACCCTAACTCAAAACCAGGAGAGCCTGGAAAGGATCATGGAACAAAAATTCTATGATCTTGATGTTAAAGTAACTGAGATTCAGTCTGTTGTGGAACAGCTTCAGGATGACATGCAGGAGAGGAAGGGCAAGACAACCACAGATGCATTTGCCAGAGTGCCTACAGCTCAGAGATCAGCTGCAGTGCCTGTGACAGACACAAGAGCCACATCATCTGCACCAGCTACAGCTCCAGTGCAACCAGCTCCAACACCAACTCCTCCAGCTCCCTCTACATCGACTGAAGTCTTCGTCCAAGGAGCCATCTCTACACCACCACCTGAAGACCAAGCCTGAGAGACGATCTAGCACTATGGATTTTTATGAACTTTTTGATAACTTGTTGCCAAAGGGGGAGAAAAATGTATAGATCATAGGCTTCGAGAGAGAGATTTGTTGTTTTGTTCTCTCCTGTCTTCTTGGTTAAACTTGTTTGCTTTTTGATTGCTTGAGATACAATGCATTACCTGTGAGACATTGATGATCATGTGTTTGATCATAAGCTACACTTATTCTTGATTATATGTTATTATCTTACCTATCCTTATATGATCATTCACTTTGCTTGGTGATGAGTGCATGTATTTAATCTTTATTATTTTGAGCGCTCCACCAAGATGCATGTGACATGGAAGAGTAACCCATGAGCCTAATTCCTTGTGCATTTGCAGTCCAAAGCAAATCTTAAACTATGCACAAATTTAGGGGGAGCTCTTGCTTATCACATACTTCTCAAAGCAACGATGTTTTTCAATCTTATTATCATGTGTCGAAGCTTTGATCTATATGTTGTCATCAATTACCAAAAAGGGGGAGATTGAAAGTGCAACTATCCCTAGGTGGTTTTGGTAATTCATAACAACATATAGCTCATTGAGCTAATGCTGTTCCAAGACTATTATTTCAGGAAAGCTCAATGAATGGCATGGCATGGATGATGAAAGTGGATCCCTCAAAATATCAAGGACAAAGGATTGGCTCAAGCTCAAAAGCTCAAGACTCTTCATTTTATATTTCAGTGATCCAAGATCGCATTGAGTCTATAGGAAAAGCCAATACTATCAAGGAGGGATGAGGTGTTGCTTAATGAGCCTCTTGCTTCATGTGCTTACTGATATGCACATATGACCTAAACCTAAAGCCAAAATCGGTCACACCGATTCTTTCTATCCGGCACCACCGAGTTCAAATGTCATAGCCACTGCCACAAACCCTAGGCAAATCGGTCTCACCGATAGGGATTTCGGTCTCACCGAGATGGGATTGTAATCTCTCTGTTTCCCTTCGTAACGTTTCGGTCTAACCGAAGTGAGCGTTCGGTCCCACCGAGATTGCAATGTAAACTCTCTGTTTCCCTTTTGTAACATTTCGGTCTCACTGAAAAGACCAAATCGGCCCCACTGAGTTTACCTGACCAACTCTCTGGTTAGCTAATTACCAAAATCGGTCTTACCGAGTTTGTGTAATCGGTCTCACCGAGATTACGTTATGCCCTAACCCTAACCATATCGGTCCTACCGAGTTGCATTTATGTCCCACCGAAAATCCTAACGGTCACTAGATTTACTAAATCGGTCTGACCGAGTTTGTCGATTCGGTCCCACCGAGATTGGTAAATTTTGTGTGGAGGCTATATATACCCCTCCACCTCCTCTTCATTCGTGGAGAGAGCCATCAGAACAAACCTACACTTCCAACTTGCCAGTTCTGAGAGAGAACCACCTACTAATGTGTTGAGGCCAAGATATTCCATTCCTACCACATGAATCTTGATCTCTAGCCTTCCCAAGTTGCTTTCCACTCAAATCTTCTTTCCACCAGATCCAAATCCTATGAGAGAGAGTTGAGTGTTGGGGAGACTATCATTTGAAGCTGAAGAGCAAGGAGTTCATCATCAACGCACCATTTTTTACTTCTTGGAGAGTGGTGTCTCCTAGATTTGCTAGGTGTCACTTGGGAGCCTCCGACAAAGATTGTGGAGTTGAACTAAGGAGTTTGTAAGGGCAAGGAGATCGCCTACTTCGTGAAGATCTACCGCTAGTGAGGCAAGTCCTTCGTGGGCGACGGCCATGGTGGGATAGACAATGTTGCTTCTTCGTGGACCCTTCTTGGGTGGAGCCCTTCGTGGACTCACGCAACCGTTACCCTTCGTGGGTTGAAGTCTCCATCAACGTGGATGTATGATAGCACCACCTATCGGAACCACGCCAAAAACATCCGTGTCTCCAACTGCGTTTGAATCCTCCAAACCCTTCCCTTTTCTTTCTTGCAAGCTGCATGCTTTAATTTCCGCTGCCTATATACTCTTTGCATGCTTGCTTGATTTGTGTGATGATTGCTTGATGTGTCCAAAGATTGTTAAAATCTGCCAAACTCTAAAAACTGGGAAAATGTTAAGTTTTTAACAAGTCAAGTAGTCTAATCACCCCCCCCCCTCTAGACATACTTCAAGGTCCTACACCAGCCTTTGCTGGCATCGTCATGCCTTCGCTTCATCACCCATCAGGCAATGGGTGTGCGGATTGAGTCCCAATTTTGGGAGTAACCTTTCTTCGGACCGCTACAACAAATAAACCAGGTGCTATTAATCCTAGCAAATTTTGCTTGTTTGGGTTCATTTTTCCCAAGGAATTATTACTCTGCTTTGTTCCATTATGTGTACACACGCCTATCTAATGGTGGCCGCATTAGCGACGATTGTGTGGTGGTTCGGTTAGTTTCCGTGCATAGTTCGGTGAACGCCGTATCCAGAACTCGGACCGACCTGTGAATTCGGGCTTTGTCATGCCTTCACTGCATCACGCCGATGCCCTGCATCGACATTGACCCCGACGCTCAGGCCATATCTCTCTCATTATTTACTTCACTTGTATTAAACAAGTAGAAGAATTTTTTTATATATATACATTATTATCTTTATTTGTCATTACTTTTTGGTTTGCACTATTTTTTCTGTGCAGCCAATTGACTCAGACTGAGCCGCGCTGTTGCCTCCTTCAACCGAATTGTGTTGTCACCCTGGCGCGCTGACCTGCTCCATTACCATGGCTGGACTGAGGGCCTCATCTTCTCGGAGTGCCGAACTCTCGGCTCGGCCATCGTGGGACCCGCCTGAGAGGCTGGGACCTTGTCCCGCATCAAGTTCGGACCGTGTCATCAATGCCGAACACATTAACCAGCTAAGTTGCTTTCATGCTCAAAAACTCCCTGTTTTAAATTTTGTTCGGCCAAGCTTTATACTTTTCTAGTTTGTGACAAGCTTCCTTGTCCAAACTTTGTTTGTGACACACAAATTCAAATACCCCGTTTACTTGGGGGCTCCCTTGCTGGAGCTTTTCCTCTTGCATATGATTATACTTGTACGGCTTCGTTCCTTTTTCGTGTATTACGCCACAATATGCACCATACTGACCTAAGTGTTTTGCAAGCTGGGTGTCCTGGTTCCTGTGCTTACCCCTACGTTTCCGATTGTTCGGCTAGGGAGTAAAGGGAGCACCTCTGCGATTGTCACGACCAGTTCTTCCGAGCTCTGACCTCAGACTGGGTGAAGCCGAAAGCTACCGCTCTTATTGTTTTGAATCATGGTCGGCACACAACAGAAATCATGAGTACAAAAAATCTATTGCACAAGTCTCATAATGACAATGAGCACCGAAGAAAGGTATCGGTGGGGGTACTATTTTCTTCGAAGATGCTTCTTACACTTTGTTAGTAACATAGCATAAGTTCCCTGAGCACGCTTTGTCTGTTACAGCCTTATGGCCTGATTGCCTGGTTATCGAAAACACCGTTGATATTCTCGACAGGTGGAGTACATAACACTTTTCGGTCCTCGACCGAAGAGGGAGAAGCCGACGGTCGGTTAAGACGCGTATAAAGTTCGGGTAAACATAGATTATAATAAGTGTTCTTCTTCTTAGTCGTTGCAAAGTCTTTTTATATCACTCCTTTTTTGACGCGAGTGTGCGGTCAATAGCCCGATTTCCCTCTCATCCACCTTCGGGATAGGAGGTTGAAGCCGTAGGCTGACCCGCTTGAAGTCTTGAGATAAGATGTGTCACGTTAAAGCACGACAAAAGCACATTTTTTTTCTAAGACCAATTTTCTGATGGGCACCGAACAACTCATCTAGTTCAGACGTTGAGTTTTTACTGACGTTTTTTGGTTTTCCAATCCTATGGCACTTTTTCAACTATTTGTGTGTTTTCCGCATAAGTCTCGCGGTGCAATGCTGGACACCTTTAGGGATTCGGCAAAAATTCTCGGATCTTGCTATATATGCATCGGTTTTGAATTGTGTCTTCGGTCAATAGTTGGGTTGCCCGGCTCCTGTGCTTGCCTCCTAGATTCCACTTTGTTCGGCTAGGTGTGCAAAGGGAGAACCACTGTGATTGTGCTTCCAGCTCGCATGGTTAAGCACCGCAATGGAGAAAGCCGAAAACTGACTATCACAATAATCGTAAACTGGTCAGCGGTTGTAGGACCTTGAAGTATGTCTAGAGGGGGTGATTAGACTATTTGACCAATTAAAAACTTAACCTTTTCCCAGTTTTAGAGTTTGGCAGATTTTAACAATCTTTGGACACGTTAAGCAATCATCACACAAATCAAGCAAGCATGCAAAGAGTATATAGGCAGCGGAAATTAAAGCATGCAACTTGCAAGAAAGTAAAGGGAAGGGTTTGGAGGATTCAAACGCAGTTGGAGACACGGATGTTTTTGGCGTGGTTCCGATAGGTGGTGCTATCGCACATCCACGTTGATGGAGACTTCAACCCACGAAGGGTAACGGTTGCGCGAGTCCACAGAGGGCTCCACCCAAGAAGGGTCCACGAAGAAGCAACCTTGTCTATCCCACCATGGCCATCGCCCACGAAGGACTTGCCTCACTAGCGGTAGATCTTCACGAAGTAGGCGATCTCCTTGCCCTTACAAACTCCTTGGTTCAACTCCACAATCTTTGTCGGAGGCTCCCAAGTGACACCTAGCCAATCTAGGAGACACCACTCTCCAAGAAGTAACAAATGGTGCGTTGATGGTGAACTCCTTGCTCTTGTGCTCCAAATGATAGTCTCCCCAACACTCAACTCTCTCTCATAGGATTTGGATCTGGTGGAAAGAAGATTTGAGTGGAAAGCAACTTGGGGAAGGCTAGAGATCAAGATTCATATGGTAGAAATGGAATATCTTGGCCTCAACACATGAGTAGGTGGTTCTCTCTCAAAACTGGCAAGTTGGAAGTGTAGGTTTGTTCTGATGGCTCTCTCCACGAATGAAGAGGAGGTGGAGGGGTATATATAGCCTCCACACAAAATCTAACCATTACACACAATTTACCAATCTCGGTGGGACCGAATCAACAAACTCGGTCAGACCGATTTAGTAAATCTAGTGACCGTTAGGATTTTCGGTGGGACCGAAATGCAACTCGGTAGGACCGATATGGTTAGGGTTAGGGCATGACGTAATCTCGGTGAGACCGATTACACAAACTCGGTAAGACCGATTTTGGTAATTAGCTAACCAGAGAGTTGGTCAGGTAAACTCGGTGGGACCGATTTGCTCTTTTCGGTGAGACCGAAATGTTACAAAAGGGAAACACAGAGTTTACATTGCAATCTCGGTGGGACCGATCGCTCACTTCGGTTAGACCGAAACGTTACGAAGGGAAACAGAGAGATTACAATCCCATCTTAGTGAGACCGAGATCCCTATCGGTGAGACCGATTTGCCTAGGGTTTGTGGCAGTGGCTATGACATTTGAACTCGGTGGCGCCGGATAGACAGAATCGGTGTGACCGATTTTGGCTTTAGGTTTAGGTCATATGTGGATGTGAGAAAGTAGTTGAGGGTTTTGGAGCATATCACTAAGCACATGAAGCAAGAGGCCCATTAAGCAACACCTCATCCCTCCTTGATAGTATTGGCTTTTCCTATAGACTCAAAGTGATCTTGGATCACTGAAATATAAAATGAAGAGTCTTGAGCTTTTGAGGGATCCACTTTCATCATCCATGCCATGCCATTCATTGAGTTTTCCTGAAATAATAGTCTTGGAATAGCATTAGCTCAATGAGCTATATGTTGTTATGAATTACCAAAACCACCTAGGGATAGTTGCACTTTCAATCTCCCCCTTTTTGGTAATTGATGACAACATATAGATCAAAGCTTCAACACATGATAATAAGATTGAAAAACATCGTCTCTTTGAGAAGTATTTGATAAGCAAGAGCTCCCCCTAAATTTGTGCATAGTTTAAGATTTGCTTTGGACTGCAAATGCACAAGGAATTAGGCTCATGGGTTACTCTTCCATGTCACATACATCTTAGTGGAGCGCTCAAAATAATAAAGATTAAATACATGCACTCATCACCAAGCAAAGTGAATGATCATATAAGGATAGGTAAGATAATAACATATAATCAAGCATAAGTGTAGCTTATGATCAAACACATGATCATCAATGTCTCACAGTTAATGCATTGTATCTCAAGCAATCAAAAAGCACACAAGTTTAACCAAGAAGACAAGAGAGAACAAAAATAGCAAATCTCTCTCTCGAAGCCTATGATCTATACATTTTTCTCCCCCATTGGCAACAAGTTACCAAAAAGTTCATAAAAATGCATAGTGCTAGATCGTCTCTCAGGCTTGGTCTTTAGGTGGTGGTGTAGAGATGACTCCTTGGACGAAGACTTCAGTCGATGTAGAGGGAGCTGGAGGAGTTGGTGCTGGAGCTGGTTGCAGTGGAGCTGTAGCTGGTGCAGATGATGTGGCTCTTGTGTCTATCACATGCACTGTAGCTGATCTCTGAGCTCTAGGCACTCTGGCAAATGCATCTGTGGTTGTCTTGCCCTTCCTCTCCTGCATGTCATCCTGAAGCTGTTCCACAACTGACTGAATCTCAGTTACTTTGACATCAAGATCATAGAATTTTTGTTCCATGATCCTTTCCAGGCTCTCCTGGTTTTGAGTTAGGGTGGCCAACCCCTTCTCAATCCTCAGTGTTGATGCTATCAAGTAACCAAGCTGCTCCTGCTTGCTCTTCAAGAAATACTCAGATGCCTCCTCTTGAGTTGGCATCTTGGCAGCCTTCTCTTTCCTTGCTTTTTACTTCTTCTCTTGAGCTTGCACTGATGATGGTTCATTCTCATTCATGACAACTTGATTGTCCTCAAAGTCTGGATAGAGAGCAAAATGTTCCTTATCCAACTGATACTTTCTTGTGCCCATCTTTGAGTTAATCAACTACTGAATCTGTGGGGCATATCCACAACTTCTCTTCTGATCTGCTACAGTCCTCTTAATGGTTTCAACCATAAGGCTCATGACCTTGAATTTCTGGGGCACATAAAAAATGTGAAGCAACTTAATTGCATGCCCTCTTATCATGTTGTGGTCATCTGATTTGGGCAAAAGAGTATGCCTTAAGATCCAGTTGATCGTAGGCAGCCCTGACAGAGGAAAATGGACTGACCCAAACGAGAAAGTCTCAAGGGCTTTGTCTGGGATCTCTTTGTACATATGTGACATAGTATTGTGTCCCATCTTCTTCTTGGCATATACATCCAAGTCATCTTCACTCTCCTTTGGGGCTTTGATCAGACTTGCCCATTCCTCAATGGTTGACTGGTATCTTGTTCCTTCAGACATCCAAACTATCCTGCCATCTGGATAGAAGTGTGCTGTGGAGTAGAATTGCATAATGAGTTCATCATTCCAGTTGGTGAGCTTCTGCCCAACAAAATCTGCAACTCCACAAGCAATGAAACTGTCTTGCACTCCAGGATAGTGTTCTTCATTTTCCTTCATGTAGGTCCAGTCGACCCACCTCCTATCACACACTATGGGCTTCTTGTCCAACAAGATTGTCTCATAGAAGTCCTGCTGCTCCTTGTTGTGGAACCTGTAATCTACAGCAGTCCTTCTCCTGGTGGCATATGGATCTGACTCTCTCCATAGCCTCAACCCTGAGTCTTTCCTGATCTTCATGTTCTCAGCCACAGGATGAGCATCATTGTGGTCTGGAATCTTGGGTTTGAGCTTCCTTAAGATTTTCCCTTCTTCATCCTCCTCAGCAGCAATGTCGGGCATTGGGTACTTGTTCTTCTCAGCTGCTGGTATACTCCTGGTATTCCTCTTTGGTGCAATCTTGGGCTTGGAGGCAGCTTTGGGTGCTTCTTTGGGCTTTGATGTTGTAGCCCCTTACTTTATAGCATCACCCATCAGCTTTTGTGCCTTGGGTGCTGGTTCAGCAACCTCTTCTTCCTCTTCCATCATGGAAGGTTGACCAACAACTCTGGCCATGGTCTTCTTGACCCTTTCCTTCCTTTTCTTTCCTTCTGCAGCTGGCTCTTTGGGATCAGGCATTTCAGATACTTGAGTTGATCCTATGGCTTTGGACATTGGTTGTCTTCCTGCTGGCCTTTTGATCTTCATGCCTGTCTTTACTGCAGTTGAGCTGAGCACCTTCTTGAGCACTACCTTCTTGGAAGTAGCCTCATCTTCTGCTGCCACATAGTCCTCATCCTTTGAGTCTGAGGTTCTCTTCCTTCTGGCTCTTGTGGCTGCTTTGGGAAAATTGCTTGGAGTGCTTCTGCTCCCTTCATCTGAAGTACTTGAGGGACTAGTGCCCTCACTCATGTGAATCTGCTCTGCTGACTTGTTCTGACTATCACTTTGGTCTGACATGCTGCAAATCACTGACTGCTGACCCTGTGAATAGTTATAGATGAGACAGAGTGGATGAGTATCACAAAATGCAGAGATTTTTGCAAAAGAATGATTCAAAAACTTAGTTTTAGTTTCCACAGAAAGCATTTCGGATCTACCGATTTTCAAATTCGGTGATACCGAAGGAGTTTTGGAACCTAAACTAATGAACTCGGTCAGACCGAGTCACAGTTCGGTGGCACCGAGTCTGCTAGGGTTTCACAAAGTTCTAAAATCGGTCACACCGATTTGTAATTCTCGGTCAGACCGAGACTTACTAGTGCAATGGCGTTAGCCAAATCGGTGGGACCGAGTTTTTCAACCCGGTGGGTCTGAGATGGTTTCGGCGGAAACCTAACCCTAAATTTTCGAATCGCATCTATTCTAAGGATCACATTGAGTGGATAGGAGTGTCTCAATCGTGGCAAGATGCATTACGAACACAATGTGCTGAGAATCAGATGAGGAAAGCACTGTTATCGAGTTCATACCCTAGTTCGGCGGTGAACTCTCTACGGCGGCAACGGCGGAGAAGAAATCCGTTGACGGCGGCGGAGACCAGCGACAGGAGGTGGCTGGCGACGAAGTCGATGATCCGTAGACCTAGTGGGCAAAGCGAGCTACACGCGAGCGAAGGGGTTCGGAGGAATTTCCAAAAAAATTCCCGTGACTATATATAGCCCGACACTGTCAGTGTGACCGAGTTGAACAACTCGGTGGCACCGAGATGCATAACTGCTAATAGTTACAGCAACTCGGCGTGACTGAAAAGTTCATATTGGTTGCACCGAGATTGAAAACCTAGATCGACTTAGTGATCTCGATGGGACCTAAATGGAGGAATCGGTCAGACCGAGAATCACAAAGAAGTTTTGGAAGTTTAAGTCTCTGACGAATCGGGGACTCCGAGTGCTCCTCACACAGAGTGGTTCGAATCTGACTTGATCAAATTTTGTGATGTAGCATGAATAGAGTTTGAGACGAGATAAGCATAGATAGCTAGAGAAGGTTCTTAGGCATTCTTTTCCATCCACTTGGCCAAAGAAAAGGAAACCAATCAATCAAAACAACAAGTGGATGTCCTCGAATGAGTAAAATATGCAACTAGCATGCTCACACAATAAAGTGACAAATGGAATATGTGGCAAAGCATGCACAACCAATTCTAGCATCTATCAAACAATTGGCGATGACTAGGTCATCTATATATGAGTATATTGACTGAGGAGTCAAATGAGAACATTTGGTCATAGGTCATACTCATCGTTTAAGCTCAAGTGGGGTTACCACTTTTACATAATGCCTTGATGTGTTCACACCATTAGAGTTGCTTTGACTCAATTCTTAGAGTTAAGGTCCCCCTAGATGTGAGATCCCCTTTTAGAGGAATGAACTAACCTTGGGTTTTGTCGATGATGACTTCATGTAGGTGTTGAAGATCTGAATGCTCAAAGTTGATGTAGATCATTTGGAGCAATCTTTTGGAGTGAGTTGCACTTTCAACATACCTACATGGGTTAGTCCCACAAGGAACAAAACAAGAATATCCATAGACATAGAGTGATGCACACACAAGATGATGTCCCTGAAATTATTTGGTTACCTTGTCCCTTGCCTTACCAACATGAGGGTTTGTGACTCCTTGAACTAGTGCAAGATGTGGAAGTTGATTGCACTTGCTCTTGCCGTAATGATATGAGTGAAGAATGTTGGCGGAGTCACCCTCAAGAACTCTCTAGTTCTTCTTCTTAGGGATCCACGTCATCTTGATGGGAATCCTTGGAGTTGTGGTTGTACTTGATGAAGTAGAACTTGACGTAGTCTTGGCAACCCACTTGACCAAGGCCTTAGGTGCTTCTTCAAATGCATCAATCTCCTCTTGAAGCTTGTCCTTGCCTTTATGGTCTTGTGGTGGAAGATCATCTTGAGCTTGTGTTCCCTTGAAAGAAGTAGGATCATACTTCTCTTGTTGAGGAACAAACTTCGTCTTGGGGTATTGATCTTCTTCCCACTCAACTCCATTGGCATTGAACTTCCGTTCAAAACCAACACCTTGATTCTTCCGGTGCCTTCCTTGCTTGCGTACAATTTCCTCGAATTGCTTACTCCCGACAAGGCTCTTGTATACACCTTTCTCTATAATTCCCTTCAATAAGCTATTTTCTTGCTCAAGTGTAACTTGGCTAAGAGAATCATTAGTGGAATCAAGAGAACTACTAGAAGCAACAATATTGGATTTAGCATTGTTATTGCTTCTACTAGAGGACGAATCTTTCTTGTTCTTGTTACTAGACTTGACTTGAGGCATGTAAGTAGATAAGAGTAAACGCTTGGCAATGTAAGAAGAACTTTTCTTGCGAAGATCATCATTGATTGCCTTTAAGAACTCATGCTCTTGCTCAAGATTGAGCTTTTCAAAGTGTAACTTCTCATGAGCTCTTAAAAGTTCTCGATGATTTTCAAAGATAGTTTCATGAGCTAACTTAAGAGTGTTTACTTCTTTAGTTAGAAGCTCAATCTTCTCCTTATCATTGTCATTCGTTTTATCTTGTTTAGCATGATTAATTGATGTTCCATCATAGTATTCATCACTAGAGTTGTCAACAAGTAAATCATCATCACCTAGCAAGTCATCTTCATCACTATTGAAATCAACATACTCGAGATGTGTTACTTTTGGACCTTTGTCCATGAAGCATCTTCCAATTCCTTCATTTGGTGAGTCAAATATGTCATAGGAGTTGGTTGACACAAGTGCTAGACCGGCAACACCTTCATCTTGAGTATGTTCGGAGTCGGAGTGATAGCTTCTCTCGAGTGATGTTCAGAGTCGGAACTGGATACCCATTCACCAACATGAGCTTGATGTCTTCGTTTTGTGTAGCTCTTTGATGACTTGTCCTTCCTTTCCGAATCTTTGCTTCTCCGTGAGGGTCTTCGTTTATAACGATCATCTCTACTCCTTCTCTCTCTTGGCGGTGATTCTTCTCTTCTACTTCTTCTTTTTGGAGAATCTTCTCTTCTTTTGTAGGGTGCCATACACTCATTGGAATAGTGTCCGGGTCTCCCACAAATGTAGCAATTGCGCTCTCGACTGGACGATCTTTTTTCATTGTAGGTCCTTGACTTAGAGCTTCTTTCTTTGCTTCTACTCTTGTAGAATTTGTTGAAGTTCTTCACGATTAAGCTCAATTCTTCATTGAAGGTTTGTTTCTCACTTGATGGTGTGGGGGCTTCACATGAGGCTTTGTAAGCACCACTTGACTTGTTGCGAAGTTCCTCCTTATCCTTGAGTGACATCTCATGAGCAACAATTCTACCAATGACCTCCGTTGGCTTGAGATTCTTGTAATTGGGCATCATTTGAATCAATGTGCACATGGTATCATATTTTCCATCCAATGCTCTTAGGATCTTCTTGATGATGAATCTATCAGTCATCTCTTCACTCCCTAAGCCGGCAATCTCATTTGTGATAAGAGCAAGCCTAGAGTACATTTCAGCGACACCTTCACCATCCTTCATTTTGAACTTGTCAAGCTGACTTTGGAGCACATCCAACTTGGATTCCTTGACGGAGTCGGTACCTTCATGCATATCAATCAAAGTGTCCCAAATTTCCTTTGCGTTCTCAAGACGGCTGATTTTGTTGAATTCTTCGGGGCACAATCCGTTGAAGATGATATCACAAGCTTGAGTGTTGTATTGCAGCATCTTCAATTCTTCTGCATTAGCTTCACGGTTCGGCTCTCTCCCATCAAAGAATTCACCTTGCAACCGATACAAATAATAGCCCAAACGGCGGGGTTATGTCCGAGAGTATGCATTTTCATCTTATGCTTCCAACTAGCAAAATTAGTTCCATCAAGGTAAGGACCTCTACGGTGATAATTTCCCTCTCTAGACGCCATACTCTCCTAGGTTGTGAAACCAAGGCTATGACCACCAAAAGCTATGGAAATCAAAGAAAATGGAAACCAAAGCTCTGATACCACTTATAGGACCTTGAAGTATGTCTAGAGGGAGGGTGATTAGACTACTTGACCAATTAAAAACT
The DNA here is from genome assembly GCF_018294505.1 of Triticum aestivum. Classification (NCBI taxonomy): domain Eukaryota; kingdom Viridiplantae; phylum Streptophyta; class Magnoliopsida; order Poales; family Poaceae; genus Triticum; species Triticum aestivum. The sequence goes on along the minus strand of NC_057804.1, from coordinate 65,546,348 downwards.
TAACCTTTTCCCAGTTTTAGAGCTTGGCAGATTTTAACAATCTTTGGACACGTCAAGCAATCATCACACAAATCAAGCAAGCATGCAAAGAGTATATAGGCAGCAGAAATTAAAGCACGCAACTTGCAAGAAAGTAAAGGGAAGGGTTTGGAGGATTCAAACGCAGTTAGAGACACGGATGTTTTTGGCATGGTACCGATAGGTGGTGCTATCATACATCCACGTTGATGGAGACTTCAACCCACGAAGGGTAACGGTTGCGCGAGTCCCTGGAGGGCTCCACCCAAGAAGGGTCCACGAAGAAGCAACGTTGTCTATCCCACCATGGCCGTCGCCCACGAAGGACTTGCCTCACTAGCGGTATATCTTCACGAAGTAGGCGATCTCCTTGCCCTTACAAACTCCTTGGTTCAACACCACAATCTTTGTCGGAGGCTCCCAAGTGACACCTAGCCAATCTAGGAGACACCACTCTCCAAGAAGTAACAAATGGTGCGTTGATGATGAACTCCTTGCTCTTGTGCTTCAAATGATAGTCTCCCCAACACTCAACTCTCTCTCATAGGATTTGGATCTGGTGGAAAGAAGATTTGAGTGGAAAGCAACTTGGGGAAGGCTAGAGATCAAGATTCATATGGTAGGAATGGAATATCTTGGCCTCAACACATGAGTAGGTGGTTCTCTCTCAGAACTGGCAAGTTGGAAGTGTAGGTTTGTTCTGATGGCTCTCTCCACGAATGAAGAGGAGGTGGAGGGGTATATATAGCCTCCACACAAAATCTAACCGTTACACACAATTTACCAATCTCGGTGGGACCGAATCAACAAACTCGGTCAGACCGATTTAGTAAATCTAGTGACCGTTAGGATTTTCGGTGGGACCGAAATGCAACTCGGTAGGACCGATATGGTTAGGGTTAGGGCATAACGTAATCTCGGTGAGACCGATTACACAAACTCGGTAAAACTGATTTTGGTAATTAGCTAACCAGAGAGTTGGTCAGGTAAACTCGTGGGACCGATTTGCTCTTTCTGGTGAGACCGAAATGTTACAAAAGGGAAACAGAGAGTTTACATTTCAATCTCGGTGGGACCAATCGCTCACTTCGGTTAGACCAAAACGTTACGAAGGGAAACAGAGAGATTACAATCCCATCTCGGTGAGACCGAGATCCCTATCGGTGAGACCGATTTGCCTAGGGTTTGTGGCAGTGGCTATGAAATTTGAACTCGGTGGCGCCGGATAGAAAGAATTGGTGTGACCTATTTTGGCTTTAGGTTTAGGTCATATGTGGATGTGAGAAAGTAGTTGAGGGTTTTGGAGCATATCACTAAGCACATGAAGCAAGAGGCTCATTAAGCAACACCTCATCCCTCCTTGATATTATTGGCTTTTCCTATAGACTCAATGTTATCTTGGATCACTGAAATATAAAATGAAGAGTCTTGAGCTTTTGAGCTTGAGCCAATCCTTTGTCCTTGATATTTTGAGGGATCCACTTTCATCATCCATGCCATGCCATTCATTGAGCTTTCCTGAAATAATAGTCTTGGAATAGCATTAGCTCAATGTGCTATATGTTGTTATGAATTACCAAAACCACCTAGGGATAGTTGCACTTCCAGCGGTCCGATGACTGTATTAAATTATGGGCCGTTCATAACATTGGCCGAAGTGTTTACGGCTTGACCTCGGCTGTCACCGGACACTACCCAAGGGGCTACTTGCTGGCCTCCCAACTTTTAGCTCCTATGACTAAGTGAAACTTATAAAGCCTGCATATCTGATTGCCTCGTTTCCGCTAACACAACCGCCTTCGGGCACCGAGACATCGGCTAAGGGTTGTTTTGTTATTGTGGAAACACCCTGCGTAGCATCTACAAGGGGGTAGAAGCCGACGATGGGCCACTTTCAGATTATCAATGATCGCAACGGAGGTGAAAATTTGGGTTCATTTAGACCACAGAGTTCGGAAGCTTTCCCCGAACTAAATCCTCAGTATCTTCCTACCACATTGTTCGGAGCTGAGGTCTCATGATCATGCTTAGCATGACAACTCAAAGAAAGGAACCGATAGTGGGACTATTTTCTTTGGACGATGTTTCTTATGTTAAACAATAATATAACATGTCTCTCTGCGTACCTTTGTTTATAAAACCGCATGGCCGGATTGCCTTGTTTGCCAAAAATCTTTGCCCTCATAAAGGCTTTATAAAGTGGGACAAATACTCCCTGGCTACTGGCCGAGGAGGTTGAAGCCGATGGCCGGTCGACAAAGTTTTGTACAATGTGGATGCGAGCATTGATGATGCAAAGTACTTGGATACATAGAATCATTACACATAATTTGTGATTTTACTTTGGATATCGATCCTTAATATGGCCACCCGTGCCCACATTAAGGCTAGGGGCTACTCGGCTTCGTGCTTATTATTTACAAATATTAAAGGGGTACATTGATCCCCTGATCTAGTGTCGCCACCCGACCAGTGTCTCGGGGGCTAGTGCATTGACAATCCAATGTAGAAAATTTAAAGTGCAGTATAGTTTTTCGGGGAGATTATTATCCTCAGGATGGTCGGCCGCACCCAACCTAAGTCTCGAAGACTTTGCTCACCCCGTTTCTATTCCTATGTATGCTACCGAGCTAGGAGTTGATCCTCAGGCCGATTTCGCGCATCGACCTGAGTCTCAGGGGCAATTAGGATTAGCGGTTTCATGTTTTCCTTCAGGTGCATCTTGGGTTTTAGACCGACGCACATACCTTGAGGGCTACCGGCTATATATCTCAGCAAAGAATAAATTTCACCAATCAAAAAATCAGCCCGCGGTCAGGGGTGGTGCACCACCACGGAAGCAGTCCGACATTAAGCTCGGACGCTAGTGGCTGGCTCCGTAGAGAGCATTTCCGGCATTAAGCTCGGCTAAACTCCTTCAACTTTTTTGAACCAAGGTGATCTATGATACCTAGGATATAGTCCGGCGTTGGAGCTCAGACATAATCCGGCGTTGGAGCTCGGATACAGTCCGGCGTTGGAGCTTGGACACAGTCCAGCGTTGGAGCTTGGACACAGTCCGGTGTTAGAGCTTGGATACATTCCGGCGTTGGAGCTCAGAAGCAGTCCGGCATTGGTGCTTGGCTGCAAAAGATACCTCGATGCAACCCGACGTTGGAGCTCGGAAGCAAGAGGACACTGCCGCCCAGGAATAACTTCAAACCTGAAGTGCAGCATAATAATAACAAGGCATTGATAAAGGCCGGAAACTTAAAGGGGCTCCTCGGATACCCGACATATAAACTCTTTGGATTTTACTTCGCGATCCTCAAGATCGAAGATGAGAAGATTTTGAACCAGTTTTGAAGACTGACGACCGAAGATGAAGAACAGTTCAGAAGAATCGAGGAGCGTCCCCAACTTGAAGACCGGTTCACGGGGCTACTGACGGTGTCCTGGACTAGGGGGTACTCACCACATCGTCCCCCGATCAGTTAGATTGGGCCGAGGACCCCCATGGCCGTATACTCATGGGCCAGTTCAGACAGTTGCCGCATACAAGGAAGATTCCACAAGACTTGGTGATCAAGACAAGGACTCCTCCCCCACCAGCGTATTCGGCTAGGACTCTTCTTGCCCTAGGCCTATGGTACATTATATAAACCGAGGCCAGGCTAGTCGATAGATTATTATGACATTACTCATCATACCTCTAGGGTTTAGACCACAACATATGATCTCGAGGTAGATCAACTCTTGTAACCTCTATACTCATTATAGTCAATCAAGCAGCATGTAGGGTATTATCCCATCAAGAGAGCCCGAAGCTGGGTAAAATCCCGTGTTCATGTTACCATTGATCCTAAGACGCACAGCTTGGGACCCCCTACCCGAGATCCACCAGTTTTGACACCGACACCCATGCCCTCTAGCCGGTGGACTTCGCGTCCGTGCCTGGCACCCTCGACATCACTGTCGACTTCATCAACAACAGTGAAGACCCTCCGCCCAACTTTTCCAAAGTTGCTCGGAGGCTACAGCCAGTGGGTGCGCTCGCGCGCCCCACTCAGCCGGCAGACACCGCGTCAGCGTCCGGCAGGGCCCCGCGCCCTCCAGCCAGCAGACTCCGCGTCCGCGTCCGGCACCCTCGACATCACCGTCGGCTTCTTCAACAACGGCAAGACCCTCCGCGCAACTTTTCCAAGTTGCCTGGAGGCTCGGAGGCTACACCCAGTTGGTGCACTCGTGCGCCCCCACTCAGTCGGCGAACTCCGCGCCCGCGTCCGGCAAGGCCCCGCGCCTCCCAGCCGGCAGACTCCGGGTCCATGCCCGGCAACTTCGACGTCACCGTATGCTACATGCTAAAACCCTCTGTGCACCTTTTCCAAGTTTCCCGGAGGCTCATAGGCTATTGTTGGGGGGATGACCCCCGGGTAGGCCCAAGACGGCGAACGATGCTTCAAAAACACCGGGGCTAACAAAGTCCCCCAATCCGGCTCGCACATGGCCGGGTTGCTCAACCCGGCCAAACTCACCATCCCGGCTGCCCGGCCGGGTCCCTGTCTAGCTGCTCCAGTCGGCCTGCTACGCGAAGTCAACAACGACATCACATCCGACACGGCACCGACAGGACGGCCGTACCGTGACCACTGTTGCTGATAAAGCATACACTATTGACTCGTCATACACGACATCATGTACAGTGCTACTTGTCCCTGGGCACTATTTTATAAAGTGACCCAGGGGAGACACTTTCTTGGAGAAGAGGTCACTCCCTTGGCCAAGAAGGCACATACATGACCACGGTAGCAAGCCACACTATATATATCCATCCATCCATCCATCCTGGACACTCACGCATACAAGCTAGCTAGCAAGCAAGCTAGCTAGCCATCCATCCATTCGGCCACATACGTGCGTGCTCACCCAGAGCCTTTGGCTCCCACGCCACACACCCACATATGCAGGAGGCGCTCTACTGCCTTCTGTAATACAGCTCTAGGAGCAACTCTATACTGCCAGACATGTACGCCGCATATATATTCAGACATGCAGGAGTAGGGGTATTATCTCTCCGGAGAGATCCAAACCTGGGTAAACCACCGCATGTTGTTTGCCCAATCCCGTCCCCAGATCTCTAGAGCAGTCTTGCCCTCACCTCAAGCCACCTCGTGGCATCTGTCGTCTCATGAACCCGCCCGCGAGATCACCCCGACAATTGTTCTGCTTTGGAAGAGCTAAAGAAGAACAAGAGGCTTACAAGCAATTGTTCGGGTGTGAATTGGGGTCTTTACCCTTCACGTATTTGGAACTGCATTGAAGATTGATTTGAACAAAAACTTAGTTGCTAGAATGGCAAGCTTATGTCATACGGAGGTCTACTGATTCTGATTAATTCGGTTCTCACAAGTATGCCCATGTTTCTCTTGTCCTTTTTTGAGGTACCAGTTGGTGTACGAAAAAGGCTAGATTTCTATCGATCGCGCTTCTTCTGGCAGAGCGATGATTTAAAATGAAAATACAGACTCGCTCAATGGGATATCATCTGTAGACCGAAATACCAAGGAGGTCTTGGCATTGAAAATTTAGAGGTGAAGAATAGATGTCTTCTCAACAAGTGGTTGTATAAGTTATCTGTTGGGGAACACGGTAATTTCAAAAAAAAATCCTACGATCACGCAAGATCTATCTAGGTTATGCATAGCAACGAGAGGGGAGAGTGTGTCCATGTATCCTCATGGACCAAAAGCGGAAGCGTTTCAATAACGCGGTTGATGTAGTCGAACGTCTTTTCGATCCAACCGATCCAAGTACCGAATGTACGGCACCTCCGCGTACAGCACACATTCAGCTCGATGACGTCCCTCGTACTCTTGATCCAGTTGAGGCCGAGGGTAAGTTCTGTTAGCATGACGGTGTGGTGATGGTGATGATTAAGTTACCGATGTAGGGCTTCGCCTAAGCACTATGACGATATGACCGAGGTGTGTAACTATGGAGGGGGGCACCGCACACGGCTAAACAATCAACTTGTGTGTTCTAGGGTACCCCTGCCCTCATATATAAAGGAGGTAGGGGAGCCCTGCCAGCCCTCCTTGGTGCGCTCCCAAAGGGGGAATCCTACTAGGACTCCAAGTCCTATAGTAGGTTTCCACCAAGAAGTAGAGAGGGGGAAGGAAGGAGAGGGAGAAAGGGAGAAGGAAAGGGGGGGCGCCGCCCCCCTTCCCTTGTCCTATTCGGACTCAAGGGGGGGCGTGCAGCCAGCCCTCCTACAGCCTCCTATCTCACCACTAAGGCCCATCGAGACCCATTAGTTCCCCGGGGGGGGGGGGTTCGGTAACCCTCCGGCACTCTAGTTTTATTCAAAACTTCTCCGGAACACTTCCGGTGTCCGAATATAGTCGTCCGATATATCAATCTTTATGTCTCGACCATTTCGAGACTCCTCGTCACATCCGTGATCTCATCTGGGACTCCGAACAAACTTCGGTCATCAAAAACACATAACTCATAATGCATATCGTCATCGAACATTAAGCGTGTGGACCCTACGGTTTCGAGAACTATGTAGACATGACCGAGACACATCAGATTGGCTCCTACATATTCTATGAAGATCTTTATCGGTCAAACTGCATAACAAAATATGTTGTTCCCTTTGTCATCGGTATGTTACTTGCCCGAGATTCGATCGTCGGTATCATCATATCTAGTTCAATCTCGTTACCGGCAAGTCTCTTTACTCATTCTGTCATACTTCATCCCACAACTAACTCATTAGTCAAATGCTTGCAAGGCTTATAGTGATGATTATTACCGAGAGGGCCCAGAGATACCTCTCCGAAAAACGAGTGACAAATCCTAATCTCGATATATGCCAACCCAACAAACACCTTCGGAGACACCTATAGAGCACCTTTATAATCACCCTTTTATGTTGTGATGTTCCATAGCACATAAAGTGTTCCTCCGTTATTCGGGGGTTGTATAATCTCATAGTCTGAGGAACTTTGTATAAGTCATGAAGAAAGCAGTAGCAATGAAACCAACACGATCATAATGCTAAGCTAACGGATGGGTCATGTCCATCACATCATTCTACTAGTGATGTGATCCCGTTGATCAAATGACAGCACATGTATATGGTTAGGAAACATAACCATCTTTGATTAACGAGCTAGTCAAGTAGAGGCATACTAGGGACTTATATGTTTTGTCTATGTATTCACACATGTACTAAGTTTCCGGTTAATACAATTCTAGAATGAATAATAAACATTTATCATGAATTAAGGAAATAAATAATAACTTTATTATTGCCTCTAGGGCATATTTCCTTCAGTCTCCCACTTGCACTAGAGTCAACAATCTAGTTCACATCACCATGTGATTTAACACCAATATTCACATCTGTATGTGATTAACACCCATAGTTCACATCGTCATGTGAACAACACCCAAAGGGTTTACTAGAGTCAATAATCTAGTTCACATCGCTATGTGATTAATACCCAAAGAGTACTAAGGTGTGATCATGTTTTGCTCGTGAGAGAAGTTTAGTCAACGGGTCTGTCACATTCAGAGCCGTATGTATTTTGCAAATATTCCATGTCTACAATGCTCTGCACGGAGCTACTCTAGCTAATTTCTCCCACTTTCAATATGTATCCATATTGAGACTTAGAGTCATCTGGATCGGTGTAAAAGCTTGCATCGACGTAACTCTTTATGATGAGCTCTTTTATCACCTCCATAATCTAGAAATATTTCCTTAGTCCTCACTAAGGATATTTTTGACCGCTGTCCAGTGATCTACTCTTAGATCATTATTGTACCCCCCCCCCTTGCAAAAACTCATGGCAAGGTACACAATAGGTCTGGTACACAGCACATCATACTTTATAGAACCTATGACTGTGGTATAGGGAATGACTTTCATTCACTTTCTATTTTCTATCGTGGTCGGGATTTGAGTCTTACTCAACTTTACAACTTGTATTACAGTCAAGAACCCTTTCTTTGACTGGTCCATTTTGAACTTCTTCAAAACTTTATCAAGGTATGAGCTTTGTGAAAGTCAAATTAAGCGTTTTGATCTATCTATATAGATCTTGATGCCCAATATGTAAGCAACTTCACCGAGGTCTTTCAATAAAAAAAACTCGTATTCAAGTATCCCTTTATGCTATCCAGAAATTCTATATCATTTCCAATCAACAATATATCCTCCACATATAATATTAGAAATGCTACATAGCTCCCACTCACTTTCTTGTAAATACAGGCTTCTCCAAAAGTCTGTATAAAACCATATTCTTTGATCACACTATCAAAGCGTTTATTCCAACTCAGAGAGGCTTGCACCAGTCCATAAATGGATCACTGGAGCTTGCACACTTTGTTAGCACCCTTTGGATCGATAAAACCTTTTGGTTGCATCATATACAACTCTTCTCTAAGAAATATCCATTTAAGGAATGCAATTTTTATATCCATTTGCCAGATTTCATAAACTATGGCAATTTCTAACATGATTCAAACGGATTTAAGCATGGCTACAGTTGAGAAAATCTCATTGTAGTCAACACCTTGAACTTGTCGAAAACCTTTTGCGACAAGTCGAGCTTTGTAGATAGTAATACTACTATCAACGTCTGTCTTCCTCTTGAAGATCCATTTATATTCTATGGCTTGCCGATCATCGAGCAAGTCCACCAAAGTCCACACTTTGTTCTCATACATGGGTCCCATCTCAGATTTCATGGCCTCAAGCCATTTCGCGGAATCTGGGCTCATCATCGCTTCCTCATAGTTCATAGGTTCATCATGGTCTAGTAGCATGACTTCCAGAATAGGATTACCGTACCATTCTGGTGTGGACCATACTCTGGAAGACCTACGAGGTTCTATAGTAACTTGATCTAAAGTTTCATGATCATCATCATTAGCTTCCTCACTAATTGGTGTAGGGATCACTGGAACTGATTTTTGTGATGGACTACTTTCCAATTCGGGAGAAGGTACAATTACCTCATCAAATTCTACTTTCCTCCCACTCACTTCTTTTGAGAGAAACTCCTTCTCTAGAAAAGATCCATTCTTAGCAACGATATTGCCTTCGGATTTGTGATAGAAGGTGTACCCAACAGTTTCCTTTGGGTATCCTATGAAGACGCATTTCTCTGATTTGGGTTCGAGCTTATCAGGTTGAAGCTTTTTCACATAAGCATCACATCCCCAAACTTTAAGAAACGACAACTTTGGTTTCTTGCCAAACCACAGTTCATAAGGCGTCGACTCAACGGATTTTGATGGTGCCCTATTTAAAGTGAATGCAGCTGTCTCAAATGCATAACCCCAAAACAATAGTGGTAACCCGGTAAGAGACATCATAGATTGCACCATATCTAATAAAGTACGGTTACGATGTTCGGACACACCATTACGTTGTGGTGTTCCAGGTGGCGTGAGCTGTGAAACTATTCCACATTGTTTTAAATGAAGGCCAAACTTGTAACTCAAATATTCTCCTCTACGATCAGATCGTAGAAACTTTATTTTCTTGTTACGATGATTCTCCACTTCACTCTGAAATTCTTTGAACCTTTCAAATGTTTCAGACTTGTGTTTCATTAAGTAGATATATCCATATCTGCTCAAATCATCTGTGAAGGTCAGAATGATACCCGCCACGAGCATCAACACTCATTAGACCGTATACATCAGTATGTATTATTTCCAATAAGTCACTAGCTTGTTCCATTGTTCCGGAGAACGGAGTTTTTAGTCATCTTGCCCATAAGGCATGGTTCGCAAGCATCAAATGATTCCAAAAGTCCATCTTTATGGAGTTTCTTCATGCGCTTTACATCGATATGACCCAAACGGCAGTGCCACAAATATGTTGCACTATCATTATTAACTTTGCATCTTTTGGTATCAATATTATGAATATGTGTATCACTATGATCTAGATTCAATAAACCATCAACATTGGGTGTATGACCATAGAAGGTTTTATTCATGTAAACAGAATAACAATTTATTCTCTGTCTTAGATGAATAATTGTATCGCAAAAAACATGATATAATCATATTTATGCTCAATGCAAACACCAAATAACATTTATTTAGGTTCAACACTAATCTCAAAAGTATAGGGAGTGTGCGATGATGATCATATCAATCTTGGAACCACTTACAACACACATCGTCACTTCACCCTCAACTAGTCTCTATTTATTGTGTAACTCCTGTTTCGAGTTACTAATCTTAGCAACCGAACAAGTATCAAATACCAAGGGGCTACTATAAACACTAATAAGGTACACATCAATAACCTGTATATCAAATATACCCTTGTTCACTTTGCCATCCTTCTTATCCACCAAACATTCAGGGCATTTCCGCTTCCAGTGACCATTTTCTTTGTAGTAGAAGCACTCAGTTTCAGGCTTTGGTCCAGCTTTGGGCTTCTTCACGGGAGTGACAGCTTGCTTGCCATTCTACTTGAAGTTCCCTTTCTTTCCCTTTGCCCTTTTCTTGAAACTAGTGGTCTTGTCAATCATCAACACTTGATGCTCTTTCTTGATTTCTACCTTCGTCAATTTTAGCATCATGAAGAGCTCAGGAATCGTTTTCGTCATCCCTTGCATACTATAGTTCATCACGAAGTTCCAGTAATTTGGTGATGGTGACTATAGAACTCTGTCAATCACCATCTTATCTGGAAGATTAACTCCCACTTGATTCAAGCGATTTTTGTACCCAGACAATCTGAGCACATGCAAAGTGCTTGAGCTATTCTCCTCCATCTTTTAGCTATATAACTTGTTGGAGACTTCATATCTCTTAACTCGGGTACTTACTTGAAATATTAACTTCAACTTTTGGAACATCTCATATGGTCCATGACGTTCAAAACGTCTTTGAAGTCTCGATTATAAGCCGTAAAGCATGGTGCACTAAACTATTAGGTAGTCATCATATTAAGCTAGTCAAACATTCATAACGTCTGCATCTGCTCCTGCAATAGTTTTGTTACCTAGCGGTGCATCAAGGACATAATTCTTCTGTGCATCAATGAGGATAAACCTTAGATCACGGACCCAGTCCGCATCATTGCTACTATCATCTTCCAACTTAGTTTTCTCTAGGAACACATATAAAAACATAGGGAAGCTATAACGCGAGCTATTGATCTACAACATAATTTGCAAAATACTATCAGGACTAAGTTCATGATAAACTAAAGTTCAATTAATCATATTACTTAAGAACTCCCACTTATATAGACATCCCCCTAGTCATCTCAATGATCACGTGATCCAAATCAACTAAACCATGTCCGATCATCACGTGAGATGGAGTAGTTTTCAATGGTGAACATCACTATGTTGATCATATCTACTATATGATTCACGCTCGACCTTTCGGTCTTAGTGTTCCGAGGCCATATCTGCATATGCTAGGCTCGTCAAGTTTAACCCGAGTATTCTGTGTGTGCAAAAACTGGCTTGCACCCGTTGTATGTGAACTAGAGCTTATCACACCCGATCATCACGTGGTGTCTTCGCACGACGAACTGTAGCAACGGTGCATACTCAGGGAGAACACTTATACCTTGAAATTTAGTAAGGAGTCATCTTATAATGCTACCGCCGTTCTAAGCAAAATAAGATGCATAAAGGATAAACATCACATGCAATCAAAATACATGACATGATATGGCCATCATCATCTTGTGCTCATGATCTCCATCACCGAAGCATCGTCATAACCTCCAACGTCACCGGCATGACACCTTGATCTCCATCGTAGCATCGTTGTCGTCTTGCCAAGTATTGTTACTACGACTATTGCTACCGCTTAGTGATAAAGTAAAACAATTACATGGCGATTGCATTGCATACAATAAAGCGACAACCATATGGCTCCTGCCAGTTGCCGATAACTTTGTTACAAAACATGATCATCTCATACAACAAATTATATCACATCATGCCTTGACCATATCACATCACAGCAAGCCCTGCAAAAACAAGTTATACGTCCTCTACTTTGTTGTTGCAAGTTTTACGTGGCTGCTACAGGCTTCTAGCAAGAATCCTTCTTAACTATGCATCAAAACCACAAGGATTTTTCGTCAAGTGTGTTGTTTTAACCTTCAAAAAGGACCAGGCGTAGCCACACTCGATTCAACTAAAGTTGGAGAAACAAACACTCACCAGCCACCTATATGCAAAGCACGTCGGTAGAACCAGTCTCACGTAAGCGTACGCGTAATGTCGGTCTAAGCCGCTTCATCCAACAATACTGCCGAATCAAAGTATGACATGCTGGTAAGCAGTATGACTATTATCGCCCACAACTCTTTGTGTTCTACTCGTCCATATAACATCGACGCATAGACCTGGCTCGGATGCCACTGTTGGGGAACGCGGTAATGCATAGCAACGAGAGTGGAGAGTGTGCCCATGTACCCTCGTAGACCAAAAGCGGAAGCGTTTCAATAACGCGGATGATGTAGTTGAACGTCTTTGTGATCCAATCGGTCCAAGTATCGAATGTACGACACCTCCGTGTTCAGCACATGTTCAGCTTGATGACGTCCCTCATACTCTTGATCCAGTTGAGGCTGAGGGTGAGTTCCGTCAGCACGACGGCATGGTGATGGTGATGATGAAGTTACCTGTGCAGGGCTTCGCCTATGCACTACGACGATATGACCGAGGTGTGTAACTGTGGAGGGGGGCACCACACACGACTAAACAATCAACTTTTTCGTTCTAGGGTGCCCCCTGCCCCCGTATATAAAGGAGGGAGGGTAGGCCGGCCATCCCTCCTTAGTGCGCCCCCAAAGGGGGAATCCTACTAGGACTCCAAGTCCTAGTAGGTTTCCACCAAGAAGGAGAGAGGGGGAAGGAAGGAGAGGGAGAGAGGGAGAAGGAAAGGGGAGTGGGGGGCGCCGGCCCCTTCCCTTGTCCTATTTGGACTCAAAGGGAGGGGCATGCGGACATCCCTCCTGCAGCCCTCCTCTCTCTCCCACTAAGGCCCATCGAGGCCCATTAGTTCCCCTGGGGGGGGGGGAGGGGTCCGGTAACCCTGCAGCACTCCGGTTTTATCCGAAACTTCTTCGGAACACTTCCGGTGTCCGGATATAGTCGTCCAATATATCAATCTTGATGTCTTGACCATTACGAGACTCCTCGTCCCGTCCGTGATCTCATCAGGGACTCCGAACAAACTTTGGTCATCAAAAACACATAACTCATAATACATATCGTCATCAAACGTTAAGTGTGCGGACCCTACGGGTTCGAGAACTATGTAGACATGACCGAGACACATCTCCGGTCAATAACCAATAGCGGAACCTAGATGCTCATATTGGCTTCTACATATTCTACGAAGATCTTTATCGGTCAAACCGCATAACAACATACGTTGTTCCCTTTGTCATCGGTATGTTACTTGCCTGAGATTTGATCGTAGGTATCATCATACCTAGTTCAATCTCATTACCGGCAAGTCTCTTTACTCATTTCTTAATACTTCATCCCGCAACTAACTCATTAGTCATAATGCTTGCAAGGCTTATAGTGATGAGTATTACCGAGAGGGCCCAGAGATACCTCTCGGAAACACGGAGTGACAAATCCTAATCTCGATATATGCCAACCCAACAAACACCTTCGGAGACACCTGTAGAGCACCTTTATAATCACCCCTTTACGTTGTGACGTTTTGTAGCACACCAAGTGTTCCTCCAGTATTCGGGAGTTGCATAATCTCATAGTCTGAGGAACTTTGTATAAGTCATGAAGAAAGCAGTAGCAATGAAACTGACATGATCATAATGCTAAGCTAACGGATGGGTCATGTCCATCACATCATTCTCCTAATGATGTGATCCCGTTCATCAAATGACAACACGTGTCTATGGTTAGGAAACATGACCATCTTTGATTAACGAGCTAGTCAAGTAGAGGCATCCTAGGGACTTATATGTTTTGCCTATGTATTCACGCATGTACAAAGTTTCCAGTTAATACAATTGTAGCATGAATAATAAACATTTATCATGAATTAAGGAAATAAATAATAACATTATTATTGCCTCTAGGGCATATTTCCTTCATTATCTGTAGAGACGGATGCCACTTGGGCCCAGATTCTGTGTAATAAGTACCTTCAATTCAAAACCTTGTCCTAGGTGACGGTAAGGCCGACTGACTCACCTTTTTGAAAAGGAATGATGAGAGTGAAATTAGTCTTTTTCAATAGGACAAAATTTGTAGTTGGAAATGGTACCACGAGATTCTGGGAGGATACATGGCTAGGGGAGATGCACCTTGCACTCCAATACTCTTTTCTCTATAATATTGTTGAGACGCTTACGTTGCAACAGTATTACATTCCAATCCTCTTAACATTCAATTCATGAGGACGTTAGCGGGAAATCATTGGGGAGTTTGGCTCCATCTTGTTAGAAGATTGATGGATGTCCAGCTTTGTCAACAGCCTGACCAGTTGCGCTGGGAACTAACTAAGAATGGAGAGTTTTTGGTTAAATCCATGTATTTTGATGTTATCAATGCTAGCACTATTCCTCATTCGAAACATGTTTGGGAAGTCAAAGTGCCTTTAAAAATCAAAGTGTTTATGTGGTTTGTTCATAAACAAGTCATTCTAACTAAAGACAATTTGGCAAAACGCAACTGGACAGGATCTACAAGATGTAGCTTCTGTGATAGTGTTGAATCCATCAAACACCTCTTTCTTGAGCCCTTTGGCAAAAAAATTGTGACAGTCGGTCCACATAGCATTTAATATTACTCCTCAACTACTATTAGCACGTTATTTGGGACATGGCTAGATGGGATAGGTCCGGAAACAGCGAGACATATTCGTGTAGGAGTATGTGCTCTATTATGGGCAGTTTGGAACTGCAGAAACGACTTGGTTTTTAACAGAACAACAAATATTCATTTCTTGCAGGTTATTTTCTGGGCCACTACACTGATCTTGATCCGTATGTGGTCGCTACTCACTCCGACGGAGGCCAGAGGGCGTTTGGTTACTGGATTTATTCGATGGGAGACGGTATCATGGGCTATCTTCAACCGGTTTGAATGGCTGTCATGTAATAGGATATGTGTTTAGTTTCCTATCTTATTTTTTTCCTGCCGGTTGTGGCTATCCTGTTATTGTGGTCGTGCACTTTGTGAGCATTTTCCTTTTTTCTTTTTTGAGACATGAAGACTTTTGTTGAACCATTTTGATTTTTAATAATATGGTCGTATGCATTGTTCTG
Source organism: Triticum aestivum (assembly GCF_018294505.1). Classification (NCBI taxonomy): domain Eukaryota; kingdom Viridiplantae; phylum Streptophyta; class Magnoliopsida; order Poales; family Poaceae; genus Triticum; species Triticum aestivum. Next base: position 65,531,035 of record NC_057804.1, on the reverse strand, counting down.
ATGCAAAGGCCGTGGCAAACCCTCTTTTTTTTTAAAATACCAGCAGCTGCTTGGAAGCCTGTCATCCATTGGCCACCTTGAACGTCACAAATATGGACCATGTCGTCCTGTCGAAACACAAAAATCATGTTTCAAAGGTTCAAGGTTTGGAATAAAAACAAGAATGAACGGAAAACCAGTGGCAAGATGCTTGCCACATGGCTCAATATCAAATTGTACTCTTCGATTAGTAGTATCACACGATCTGTACAACCTAATGAAGGGATTCTACACACAAAAAATGGTAAGAGTTTGACAAAAGTCAGAAGAATATGATTCCTATAAAATAAGACAGATTAACTTATCAATTCCACTTCCCAAATCCAACAAACTAATTGTACTTGTTCAAAAACGTTGGCAGCTCCCTCACTCGCGGCTCGCCCTCCTTCAATGTGTAGCTTTTTTTTTTTTTTGAGCGATCTCCAATGCGTAGCTAAATCCAAGTCAACGCATGTATACATCAAGTGTACAATTGCAAGATATGTTTTCTTTTGTTTATATTTTTAAACATAAAATTACTTAAACAAAACCATGAGAAAAAATTAACACATATTCAAAAAAGTTCAAAAAATATATTTTGCAAAAAAAATGTTAATCATGCATTTGGAAATATGTTAAACATGTGTGTAAAGCTGTTTCTGATGTATACGAAAAATGTATAGCCTATATGAAAAAAGTAGACATCAAAATCAATATATTTTTAAAAAAATGTTTATCGTGTATTTCAAAAATGTTAATGCAATAAAAACTGTTGGGATAGTCTAAAAAATCTTGATATCATTCAAAAATATATTCCAACATGTATTTGAAAAAAATTGTGTTCAAACAAAAATTGAAAAACATGTGTTTGAAGAAAAATGTATTCTTGTAAGGGAAAATATTTAATACACATAAAAAATATTTCAAGTGTATATGAAACATGTAAAATGTATATGAAAAAAATTAGACATCAGAATTCAGAACATACGTTCCAAAGTCCCGTTAAACATGCATTTGAAAAATGTTAAAATTATATAAAAAAATGGTTGATATGTACTAAACAAATGTACAAAATATGTATTAAAAAATTTAGAAACGATAACATATATTTGAATCAAGTATTTTTAAAATGATAAATTTGTATAAATTTTTTTCATAGGTATACATAAGGTGTAAAAAAATTATACATGTGTTAAAAACAGTAGACATCAAAATATATATTTTTAAAAAATTAATCTGTCTTTAAAAAAAATTAAACATGTATAGATAAATGTCCATGATGTATACCAAAAGTATACAATATGTATTAAAAATATAGCCATGTGTTGAAAGAAGAAGGGGAAAACGAAAAAAAACCCCAGAGAAAACCGAAGAAACTGAATAAAGAAACACCTGAACAACGAAGTCGTATTTAGCTTGTATTCGATGGGAGACGGTACCATGGGCTATCTTCAACCGGTTTGGATGGCTGTCATGTAATAGGATATGTGTTTAGTTTCCTATCTTATTTTTTTCCTGCCGGTTGTGGCTATCCTGTTATTGTGGTCGTGCACTTTGTGAGCATTTTCTTTTTTTCTTTTTTGAGACATGAAGACTTTTGTTGAACCATTTTGATTTTTAATAATATGGTCGTATGCATTGTTCTGATGCAGAGGCCGTGGCAAACCCTCTTTTTTTTAAAATACCAGCAGCTGCTTGGAAGCCTGTCATCCATTGGCCACCTTGAACGTCACAAATATGGACCATGTCGTCCTGTCGAAACACAAAAATCATGTTTCAAAGGTTCAAGGTTTGGAATAAAAACAAGAATGAACGGAAAACCAGTGGCAAGATGCTTGCCACATGGCTCAATATCAAATTGTACTCTTCGGTAGTATCACACGATCTGCACAACCTAATGAAGGGATTCTACACACAAAAAATGGTAAGAGTTTGACAAAAGTCAGAAGAATATGATTCCTATAAAATAAGACAGATTAACTTATCAATTCCACTTCCCAAATCCAACAAACTAATTGTACTTGTTCAAAAACGTTGGCAGCTCCCTCACTCGCGGCTCGCCCTCCTTCAATGTGTAGCTTTTTTTTTTGAGCGATCTCCAATGCGTAGCTAAATCCAAGTCAACGCATGTATACATCAAGTGTACAATTACAAGATATGTTTTCTTTTGTTTATATTTTTAAACATAAAATTACTTAAACAAAACCATGAGAAAAAATTAACACATATTCAAAAAAGTTCAAAAAATATATTTTGCAAAAAAAATGTTAATCGTGCATTTGGAAATATGTTAAACATGTGTGTAAAGCTGTTTCTGATGTATACGAAAAATGTATAGCCTATATGAAAAAAGTAGACATCAAAATCAATATATTTTTTAAAAAATGTTTATCGTGTATTTCAAAAATGTTAATGCAATAAAAACTGTTGGGATAGTCTAAAAAATCTTGATATCATTCAAAAATATATTCCAACATGTATTTGAAAAAAATTGTGTTCAAACAAAAATTGAAAAACATGTGTTTGAAGAAAAATGTATTCTTGTAAGGGAAAATATTTAATACACATAAAAAATATTTCAAGTGTATATGAAACATGTAAAATGTATATGAAAAAAATTAGACATCAGAATTCAGAACATACGTTCCAAAGTACTGTTAAACATGCATTTGAAAAATGTTAAAATTATATAAAAAAATGGTTGATATGTACTAAACAAATGTACAAAATATGTATTAAAAAATTTAGAAACGATAACATATATTTGAAACAAGTATTTTTAAAATGATAAATTTGTATAAATTTTTTTCATAGGTATACATAAGGTGTAAAAAAATTATACATGTGTTAAAAACAGTAGACATCAAAATATATATTTTAAAAAAATTAATCTGTCTTTTAAAAAAATTAAACATGTATAGATAAATGTCCATGATGTATACCAAAAGTATACAATATGTATTAAAAATATAGCCATGTGTTGAAAGAAGAAGGGGAAAACGAAAAAAAACCCCAGAGAAAACCGAAGAAACTGAATAAAGAAACACCTGAACAACGAAGGAAACAAAAAGACGAAGAAAACTGTTAAAATCGATCAGAAAACAAAAAACTAACCAAAAAACAAAAGCAGATAAATCAGTGAAGAAACGAAGAAAAAAAGCACAAAAACCGCTGAAGAAATAAAGAAAAAACAAGAAAACCAGGGAAAACATGTAATAAAATGAAAAAAAAACAAGGAAAACCGGACTAGTCCAGGTCGAGCCACCTTACAGTGAACGAACCAGCGAGCACATGTTTAAATATATAGTTAATGGTTTTCAATACAGTGAACATTTTTGTAATGTATGGTCAACATTTTGAAAATATTCTTCAAACCTTTTGTAAAATACACAGAACAATTTTTAGGTGTACGCTGAGCATTTTCAATATACAGTGTAACACAGGATTTTTTAGCACACGATGAACATTTTATGGTGCACATGAATTTTTTTAAATATACAGTGTACGATTTGTTATATACGGTAAACATTTTCGTAACACATGGTGAACTTTTTGTATAATATAAAAATGAAAATAAAATAAAAAGAAAAAAAGAAAAGAAAAAGCGAACGAAAAAAAAGAGAAACCGAAGAAACAGCCAATCCGACATGAGCCGGCCCAACTACGGGCGGCCTATAGGATTGGCCGCGGATAAGCCTCACGCGCGTACCGTATAACAAAGTCGTATTCGACGTGTAATTTATACGGCATAACGAAGTCGTATTTAGCTTGTATTCTACGCAAGAGGCGTATTTCAGATCGATAAATCCCAAATCCCTAATAACCCAATCCGGATATGGCGTGCGTCGACATCCATGGCATGAGCGTGACGCTCACGTTGGTGGACCAGCTGTCGCTCGCCGGGAAGAAGAGATCCGCCGACGAGGATCTTGTCCTCGCCGACGAGTCCGAGGCCAGTGGATGGTCATCGGCGGTCTCGGACCGCAGGCTCGCCATGCGCCGCCGGCGAGGTCCGGCTTCCTCTTCCTGCCGCCGCGGCTGCATCGTGGTGACGGAGCCGCCGGACTGGCGTGCCGAGGAGGCGGTTCAGCAGGTTGCCGCGGAAGAAATCGAAGGCATTCTGGAGCGCGAGGCTTTGTCTGTCGAGGAGCTGGTTTACTTCACCATCTTCTAGTCCATCGATGCTAAATCCCGAGGCCTGCTTCCCCAAGTCTCTGAAGAAGGTCAGCCTGTTTGTGTCTATTGGATTGCAGAGTATTCATTCTAGATCGTATGAATGACCTATTTTCTCTTATTTTTTCTGGTAATGTCGGAACACTGCGGTGTCGAGGAGGCGAGGCTACCACAAGTAATCAAGTCAGAAGTCAAGGCGGGATGTGCTGGAATGTCACTCACTTTCTTCAGTTAGCTAGCATGGTCATGTCAGTCAATTTCTTCAGTTAGCTAGCCTGGTCATTTTCAGTTAGTACTTAGTACTAGTAGTTGTTTCCTGTAATATCGTGGCTCACGGCAGTATGTAAGCCGGAGAGTGGGTGGAGGGCGGCACGATATGAATAAAACTATATAAATTTCCCTATCTTGCATTGTTTCCAGAACCACGAGTTGGGTTTCACCTCTAGCCTACCCCAACTTGTTTGGGACTAAAGGCTTTCCTTAGCTTTATGTTTTCTGCTCTCGTCTTTGCGCCTTGGCACAATATGAACAGTTCATCGGCAGACCGAAAAACCTCTCCTTTCACCTCGTCCGCTCTGTAAACACCAGACCCTTCGCTCGACTCTTGCTAAATCACACATGGAAGGCGAAGCCAGGGAAGATGAGCTGCTGATTGATGGTGATGGCCAGGAGTTCTTCTACCTCGCTGTCATCTAGTTGAATCTTCCAAGTCTTGTAGAAAGAATTCCTCCTCTCCTCTGTTTATCTTCCGGTTCAAGTCGAATCAGCCCAGAACTATTTCGATGTGTTTATGCCAAGTGATGGGCCATGTTCTTGTAGGACAGAGTCCAATTCATTTATTAAAGAAGATAAGTTACCAAATGGGTGAAATTTTGCTTCTACAAAGGAGTGTAAGACTGAATATTCTGATAATTACTGGCTCGCTGTTTGGCTGTGACTACTGCTGTACTACAAATATGAATTCCTTAAAAAAAGCTGAAAAGTACACGTCTATTAAAGATTTGAGAAAAAAATTCAGCCAAAAAAAAGATTTTGGTGTTTCCCAAACAATTCTGATTCTTAGAAAGCCTTTCGAGAACTACCCTTTTTGTTGTTTGTGCTATGGCTATTATTACTGTACTAAAAATACAAAAATGGATCTGGTCATTGAGGTTTGTTTCTAAGTTAATCAGAGACGAACTTATGCTCTGTTATGTTATTCTGATTTTTGTTAGCTTTAAATCAGACTTAAGGTGATCAATTTCATTAGACCAATCTCTGCAATACCCAAAGGCACACAATGAATGTTCATTTCAAATTGTGTGCGACGTAATCTTGACAGAGAATAATCTAGCAATATGGTGCCAAGTTTTAGTTGGACGGATGAAACTCACTGTATATCCATCAGTACACATTACAGCTGCTTATATAGCAGATTACACGAGAGGAAGAGGGAGCTACTGTTACAACAGAACGGGCGATCACGCCGTGCGTGGCTACGTGGGCGGAGGCGGCGTGAGCGGGAGCGTGGGCGCCGCAGGACTCGGGCCGGCCGGTTGCACGCTCGGGTGAGGGTGCATGTCACGTTTCCAACACCCCTCCGCGGCCGAAACGGGGTGCTCGCCGACGTTGAGGCTGGATCGGAAGTCGACGAACACGCTCGTGGGCAACCCCTTGGTGAAGATGTCGGTGAACTGCGAGGTGGTCGGCACGTGTAGAACACGCACCTCACCAAGAGCGACGCGCTCCCGGACGAAGTGCAAGTCGATCTCGATATGCTTCGTCCGCTGGTGCTGAACAGGGTTGCTCGACATGTACATGGCGCTGATGTTGTCGCAGTAGACGATGGTGGCGCGGGACGGGGGATGGCGAAGCTCGGTGAGGAGCTGACGCAGCCAGGAGGCCTCGGCGACGGCGTTGGCGATGCCACGGTACTCGGCCTCCGCGCTCGAGCGCGAGTCCGTGGTCTGGCGCTTCGAGGACCAGCTGACGAGGTTGGAGCCGAGGTACACGGCGAAGCCGGACGTGGACTTGCGAGTGTCGGGGCACCCGGCCCAGTCCGCGTCGGAGTAGGCCGTCAGCTCGGTGGCGGCGGAGCGGAAGAAGTGGAGCCCGAGGTGGGTAGTTCCACGCACATACCGAAGAATCCTCTTCACCATCTCGAAGTGAGCATCCCTGGGATCATGCATAAAGAGACAACATTGTTGCACTGCGTACGATAAAGTCAGGTCTCGTGAGGGTAAGGTACTGGAGTGCGCCGGCGAGACTGCGGTACAATGAGGGATCGTGGAAGGCAGGACCGTCGGTGGCAGAGAGTTTGGATGTGGTGTCGACTGGTGTGGAGACGGGCTTGCAATTTAGCATGCCGGCACGATCCAAAATCTCAAGCGCGTAGTACTCTTGGGAGAGATGCAGGCCGGTGGATGTGTGGTGGACATTTATGCCGAGGAAGTGGTGAAGGGAGCCCATATCAGTCATGGAGAACTCTCGGTGTAGTGATGAGATGATGGACTGGAGGAAGGAGGGTGAACTGGCAGTGAGGACAATATCATCGACGTAAAGCAGGAGGTAAGCTGTGTCAGCGCCGCGGTGAAGGAAGAATAGGGAAGAGTCCGCTTTCGAGGCATGAAAGCCGAGGGTGAACAGGTACGAGGTGAAGCGCGCAAACCATGCCCGAGGGGCTTGCTTGAGCCCGTAGAGCGACCGGTTGAGACGACACACACGTCCTGAGGCCGCCCGGCGTTGATGAAGCCGGCCGGCTGCGCACTATAGACCGTCTCCGCGAGATGCCCGTGGAGGAAGGCGTTCTTGACGTCGAGCTGGTGGACCGGCCACGAGTTGCTAGTGGCGAGGGCGAGGACGGCGCGGATCGTGGCCGGCTTGACGACGGGGCTGAATGTCTCACCGTAGTCGACGCCGGCTTGCTGCGTGAAACCGCGGAGCACCCACCGCGCCTTGTACTGAGAGAGTGTGCCGTCAGTGTTGAACTTGTGCCGGAATATCCACTTGCCGCTCACCACATTCGCACCTGCAGGACGGGAAACCAACGACCAAGTGTCATTCCGCAACAACCCATTATACTCATCAAGCATCGCAGCGGCCCAGTTCGGATCCTTAAGTGCGGCGCGGTAGGAAGATGGGATGGGGCTTATAGTGGCGGACACGATGAGACTAACGGGATTTTTTGGAAGTGAAAACCCCGATTTTGCACGGGTGCGCATCGTGTGCAGGTTAGGAGGCGGGTGGACGGGCACAGCGCGTGGAGGGAGTTTGGGCTGAGCTGGCGACGCGCGAGGGGCTGGCGCGGAAGTGGAGGTAGATGCGGGCACGGATTCTGGCGAAGGCGGCCGCGAATCAGCGACAGGCGCGTGATCCGGAGTGGATCTGGGCGGGGTGGTGGGGTG
>NC_057804.1:65507892-65523063 GCF_018294505.1 Triticum aestivum | reverse complement strand
GGGTGGATAACGATGGGAGGGGGATTTGGTGGGGGCCGCGGGCTGCATGGGGCAGGTGGCGGGGCCACGGCGGGACCGCGGGGCGCACGGGCCGGGATGGGGAGTGGGCGCGGAGGCCGGGGAGTAGATGGGTGCGGGGCCGGGGCGGGCGGGATTGGCACCGGATTCACCTGCCAGTACGAGGTAGGTGGGATCGGGGCCAGGTGGGGTGCGGGATCCGGGGCAGGATCAGGTGCGGTTGGTGCGCCAGGGGCGTCCTGTGTGGCGAAGGGAAATTTTTGCTCGTCAAAGATGACATGACGGGAAATATGGACACGGCGTGTGCGAAGGTCGAGGCACCTGTACCCTTTGTGCTCGAGAGGGTAGCCAAGAAGGACGCAAGGGGTGGAGCGTGGCGCTAGTTTATGCGGAGCGAGGTGGCTAAGGTTGGGGAAGCAGAGGCACCCGAAGACGCGTAAATGCTCGTAGGTAGGGTGTTGGCCGTGGAGCAAGTAAAATGGTGTGAGATGGTTAACTGCGGAGGAGGGTCGCCGGTTGATTAGATGGTTGGCGGTGTGTAGGGCCTCCACCGAATATTCGGGCGGCATGTGAGCATGTACTAGCAGGGTGCGAAGAACGTCGTTAGTAGTGCGTAAGAGGCGCTCGGCCTTATCATTTTGGGGGGATGTGTGAGGGCACGAGAGGCGAAACGAGACACCGAGACGGGAGAAGTGGTCGCCGAGGGAGTGAGAGAGAAATTCGCCGCCGTTGTCACACTGCACACTTTTAATGGAGATGTTATATTGGGTAAGAACGTAGGAGAAGAAACGTTGTAAGGTGGCAGCAGTGTCACTCTTGTGGCGCAGCGGGAAGGCCCATGAAAAATGAGTGTAGTCATCAAGCACAATAAGGTAATATTGGTAGCCGGAGAAGCTACAAACGGGAGAAGTCCATAAATCACAATGTATGAGTTGGAAAGGGGCAGTAGTGCGAGAGTGAGAGGTGGGAAAGGGTAAACGATGGTTGCTTTCCAATCATACATGCATCACAAATATTGGAACGTTGTGTGCTATTACATGAATCTAAAAAGTTCTTGGCTAAGATAGAAAGGGAAAGACGGCTAGGATGGCCGAGTCGCATGTGCCACAAGTCGCCATTGCTGGAAGCAGAAAGAGCCCGCGCGCCGCCATTATTTTGAAGAAACGGGTAAAGATCACCGGTACTACTGGACCTCATGAGAAGTTTCCCCGTTGCCATGTCCTTCACAGAGAAGCCAAACGGGTCAAAAGCCACAATACACCAATTATCACATGTAAAACAACGAACAGAAATAAGATTTTGGATAATGCCGGGAGAGACTAGAATATTGTTGAGATGAAAGGGAGGGAGGGAAGTGGAGCCGCGAGCAACTACAGGGAGAACAGAACCGTCGCCGACAGTGATGCTAGATGGATAATGTGAAGCAGAGGAGGCACGGTCGAGGTTACCTGACGAGCCGGCGATGTGGGAAGTGGCACCGGTGTCCATGTACCACTCAGACCCGGACGGCGGCTGCTGGAGCTGCAGGTTGGCGAACTGCTGCTGCATCATCCCGGCGTTGTCCCATTGCGGCGCAGAGGAGGACGAGCCGATGACGGGGTAGGCTTGGTGTGGGGCGCCAGGACGGGGCCCTAGGACGCCGGCGGCGTTCGGCGGAGTCCAGGGAGCACGCCACTGTTGGGGCGAGGGTAGCGGGGTGCCGAACGGGGCGAAGTACCCCATCTAGGGCGTTTGCCCAGGCTGGCCACGCCCGCGACCACCGTCGGGCATTCCGCGGCCACGCCCACGGCCACGACCGCGGCCACCGCGCTGCCGATCGGCCGACGGACTCCAAGTGGAGGGAGACTTGCCCTTGTCGGTTGGTGATGGAGGAGGCGCGCGATCACCGGAGGACGACCCACCGGAGGAGCCGCCGCCGTGTCCAACGGCGAGTGCGGTGGCGCCCACGGCCCGCTCGCGCTCGGTGATGGCGATCTCTTCGAGAACAGCCGTGACCGGGCCTGGAGGAAAGTCGGGAACGGTTCCTGCATGGGAAGGAGAGTCGCCATGACGTGGAAGCGCCGGTTCAGCCCGCGGATCAGCTGGAGCGTGAGCGAGCAGTCGGTGACCGGCTCCCCCATGTCGGCCATGGCGGAGGATAGCTGCTGGAGACGACGACAGTACTGGGCCACCATCATGTCGCCTTGGATCGTGGCGCGGAAGTCGGCGCCGATGTGGACGGCGCGGCCGGCGGCGTTGTCGCGGAAGAAGATCTCGAGCTGCTGCCAGAGATGGAACGCGGTGCTCTCCGGCGACTGAATGGTGTCGTAGAGTTCATCGGAGATCGTCCCGTACACCCACAGGACGATCGTGATGTCGTCGCTGCGCCACATCGCGTCTGCTTGCAGCGGCTCCACCTCCTCCAGGACGTGGTCCTCGACACGGTACTTGCACAGTACGTACCAGAAGAGGTGGCACCACTTCGAGTAGTTTCCCGAGTCGATGGAGAGCTTGAATGGGGTGTAGGATGAGATGTTAACATGGTGCATGGATGGGGCAGGAGCGAGGGGGACCTGGGGCGGCGCAAGGGCCAGGGCGGCGGCGTGAGGACGAACGGCCCGAAGAGGGGGCACCACGGGAGCAGCAGGAGCCCGACGCAGAGCACGGGCGTTGGGGGAGGCGGGTGCCGGGGCGACGGGCGCGGGGGCAACGGGTGCCGGGGCGACGGCCGGGGCGGCAGCCGGCGCGGGGTGGGGGCGACTACCGGCAGGATGAAGATGGCGTCGGCGTCCCCGAAGGAGCGAGTCCGGCGGAGGGGGCGTCGGATGCTCATGGCGGAAGCAGGAGAGGATCGGGAAGAATCTGATACCAAGTTGGACGGATGAAACTCACTGTATATCCATCAGTACACATTACAGCTGCTTATATAGCAGATTACACGAGAGGAAGAGGGAGCTACTGTTACAACAGAACGGGCGATCACGCCGTGCGTGGCTACGTGGGCGGAGGCGACGTGAGCGGGAGCGTGGGCGCCGCAGGACTCGGGCCGGCCGGTTGCACGCTCGGGTGAGGGTGCATGTCACGTTTCCAACGTGGTGGGGTGGATAATGACGGGAGGGGGATTTGGTGGGGGCCGTGGGCTGCATGGGGCAGGTGGCGGGGCCACGGCGGGACCGCGGGGCGCACGGGCCGGGATGGGGAGTGGGCACGGAGGCCGGGGAGTAGATGGGTGCGGGGCTGGGGCGGGCGGGATTGGCGTCGGATTCACCTGCCAGTACGAGGTAGGTGGGATCGGGGCCAGGTGGGGTGCGGGATCCGAGGCAGGATCTGGTGCGGCTGGTGCGCCAGGGGCGTCCTGTGTGGCGAAGGGAAATTTTTGCTCGTCAAAGATGACATGACGGGAAATATGGACACGGCGTGTGCGAAGGTCGAGGCACCTGTACCCTTTGTGCTCGAGAGGGTAGCCAAGAAGGACGCAAGGGGTGGAGCGTGGCGCTAGTTTATGCGGAGCGAGGTGGCTAAGGTTGGGGAAGCAGAGGCACCCGAAGACGCGTAAATGCTCGTAGGTAGGGTGTTGGCCGTGGAGCAAGTAAAATGGTGTGAGATGGTTAACTGCGGAGGAGGGTCGCCGATTGATTAGATGGTTGGCGGTGTGTAGGGCCTCCACCGAATATTCGGGCGGCATGTGAGCATGTACTAGCAGGGTGCGAAGAACGTCGTTAGTAGTGCGTAAGAGGCGCTCGGCCTTACCATTTTGGGGGGATGTGTGAGGGCACGAGAGGCGAAACGCGACACCGAGACGGGAGAAGTGGTCGCCGAGGGAGTGAGAGAGAAATTCGCCGCCATTGTCACACTGCACACTTTTAATGGAGATGTTATATTGGGTAAGAACGTAGGAGAAGAAACGTTGTAAGGTGGCAGCAGTGTCACTCTTGTGGCGCAGCGGGAAGGCCCATGAAAAATGAGTGTAGTCATCAAGCACAATAAGGTAATATTGGTAGCCGGAGAAGCTACAAACGGGAGAAGTCCATAAATCACAATGTATGAGTTGGAAAGGGGCAGTAGTGCGAGAGTGAGAGGTGGGAAAGGGTAAACGTGGTTGCTTTCCAATCATACATGCATCACAAATATTGGAACGTTGTGTGCTATTACATGAATCTAAAAAGTTCTTGGCTAAGATAGAAAGGGAAAGACGGCTAGGATGGCCGAGTCGCATGTGCCACAAGTCGCCATTGCTGGAAGCAGAAAGAGCCCGCGCGCCGCCATTATTTTGAAGAAACGGGTAAAGATCACCGGTATTACTGGACCTCATGAGAAGTTTCCCCGTTGCCATGTCCTTCACAGAGGCGACGTGAGCGGGAGCGTGGGCGCCGCAGGACTCGGGCCGCAGAACTAAACAAAACATGGATATATATTTCCCTCCTTTTCTTGAAGCACCACCGTCTGAACAAATTAATGATGTGGAGGTTTGGCATGCTATAATTCATCTCTTTTTTGGTTGGGATGCAAGTTTAAGTGATATCTTGGGTTGTGGTTTTTTCTTGATATTTTTTCGATGTTCCTTTTCTATGCATAGTGAAGTCATAATAATTTCGATGGCGTCCTGATGCTATTTTTAATGTTCAATGGAATATAAATATGGGTGTCCATGTTTTTTTCCCTATGCAGTTGAGTCTGATGGCCCATTAGATTCTTGCCTTTGATTTGTCATGTAGCCACTATACTGAATAAAGATGATGTTTGGGTCCCGACAACATGTGCCCGGTGTTACTATTTACCATAAATTTGTCTTTCTATTTACATAGACTTCCCCGTTAATCAGGATAAATTTTGTTCCTATATCTCCTTGGATGAAAGAGTCTTTTTGGGTACAGAAAGGGAACGGGGGATTCAGTTTATGTTCTCAACTGTAGGTTTGCTTTACCAGTTTAACTTTTCTTCCACATAAGCGCTTAATTAATGCACACATATACGCCTCTCAGGTCGAGGTGATCGGGCATCCTGCATCTGACAATTTTGCATGTGAAAACTTAGAAACCGCAATGCTCTACATAATTATAGTAGGTCAGAGAGAAATTACTTGAATAGGCTGCTCAAGCTTAAGTTCTCTGATTTGGGAAATAAGTTGTAGTGCAAGTTCAATTGATCGTTAAACCTTAAAAGTCATGGCTGGATCAAATAAGGCATCGAGGATCGTAAAATGTAAACATAGTGTAGTTGGTAGGAACTAGGGTTCTACCAGGCCTAGACCATAGGTTGTAGGGGTGGAAGGGTGGATGGCGAGAGGTTGGGCGCGGCAGGCGGCGCGACCGCACCGTGTTCGTGCGAGGAGGAGGAGGCGGCGGTGAGAGAGAGGTGGCTAGGGTTTAGGGTTCCGGCTCCTAAGGGGAGCCGGGAATAGTTATGACTTATAGCTTAATTTCAAAAGGTGGACTTACAACTGTTTATATAATCCTTGCTGCTAATAAAAATAAGATAAGTTGGGCTAAGCCCCTAACTAGATGCGCCCATTGGGCCTTCTCCGGTTATAAGTGACGCGGGTCATAACATCTCTCCCCGCCTGCGCAAACAACTCGTCCTTGAGCTGGAAGTCTGGAAAATGTTGGCGAAACTCCTCAAGCTGCTCCCAAGTGGCGTCCTCCTTTGGAAGGCCTTGCCACTGGATCAACAAATGCCACACCCGCGACGCTGCTGGACCTACAACACCTTCGCCGGTCCTGGTAGAAGGCGCCCGTCGGAGGTTGGAGGAAGCACCGGCGTGGTCGCCGGCGGTTCCCCGCGGAAGGGCATCAGCAACCCCACATGGAAGACGTCATGGATGCGGGCACCGGCTGGGAGCTAAAGGCGATAGGCAACCTTTTCGATGCGTTCCAGCATGGAAAATGGCCCAGCGTAGCGAGGGCCCAGCTTGCGCTTCACGTGTGTGTCGAGTGACTGCATGGAGCGGTGAAGGAGGCGCAGCCACACCCAGTCGCCCACCGCAAACTCCGCCTCGTGGTGGTGGCCGTTATAGTATTTCTTGGACAACTGCTGGGCCTGGAGAAGTCGTTGGCGCAGCTCCGCAAGGATCTCATCCCTGCTGCAAAAAAGGTCACCCGCTGCCTTTGTCCTCGCCGTCTTTAGGGTCAACTGGTAGGATGGGCGGGGGCGGGCGGCCATAGACCACCTCAAAAGGCGTGGCATGCAGGGCGGAGTGGTATGAAGTGTTGTAGCAGCAACTCCGCCCATGCGAGCCAGTCCACCCAAGCACGGGGACGATCACCTGTAACACAATGCAAATACATGACAATCACCTTGTTGACCACCTCAGATTGGCCGTCCGTCTGAGGATGGAAGGCCGTACTCAGGCGCAGCTTCACGCCCGCCATCTGGAAGAAATCGCGCCAGACATGCCCCGTGAACACCGGCTCCCGGTCGCTGTCGATCGAAGAGGGGAACCCGTGGAGGCGGACGATGCCGTTGAAGGGCATGCGCCACGGAGGCGGCAGTGTAGGGATGGCCGAGCGCGATGAAGTGTGCATACTTGGAGAAGCGGTTGACCACCGTAAGGATGACGGATTTGCCGCCCACCTTGGGAAGGCCCTCGATGAAATCCATGGAGATGTCGGCCCATACCCGAGAGGGAACCTCCAGGGGCTGGAGCAGCCCGGCCGGTCACAGCGTCTCCGCCTTGTTGCGCTGGCACGTCAGGCAAGACCGCACCCAATCTCGTAACAGTGCCAAGTCGCCGGGTATGTAGAAATTGCCGCGGAGACGATGGAGGGTCTTCTGCACGCCCTCGTGGCCGGCTTAGTGTGCCAGCAGCAGGACCTGGTGACGGAGGTCGCTGTGATCCGGCACGAAGAGCTGGCGCTCATGCAGGAGGAAGCCATCCGCCAAGCGCCACGACTCCTCCAGGTCGCCAGCGTTGAGGTGTTGCCGAAGGAGCTGAGCGTCCGGAGCATTCACGGTGGTCCTGCGGATGTCGTCTATGAGGGAGAAGGAGGGCCCCGAGCGAATGCAGAGGGCTGCCCCCGCGGAGTCGACGGTGTCCGAGTCGTGGTCAGCGTCGCGGCGAGACAGTGCGTCGGCCACGGTGTTGAGGCGACCCGGACGATACTCGACGGTGAAGTCGAAGCAAAAGAGCTTGCTGATCCACTGATGCCGCGGCACGGTGGAAGGCCTCTGTTCCAATAAGAACTTGAGGCTGTAGTGATCCGTGCGGATACGGAATGGCCTCCCCCAGCGATACGGCTGCCAGTGGCGCACGGCCTGCACCAAGCCAATGAGCCCCCTCTCATAGGCCGCGAGCTTATGATGGCGCGCGGCGAAGGGCCTACTGAAGAACGCAAGCGGCCCGTTGCCCTAATGAAGGACGACACCAAACCCCACGCCCGAGGTGTCGCAGTCCACCAATAACGGCTTGTCGAAGTCGGGCATCTAGAGGACCGGGCCCGTAGTAAGGGCCCGCTTGAGGCCCTCGAACGCCTCGGTCGCCTCAGCATCCCAACGAAGGCGTCGCGGTGCAACAGGCGTGTGAGAGGGGATGTGATGACGCGGAACTCTCGGATGAATTTTTGGTAGTACCCCGGGAGGCCCAGGAAGCCTCGTAGGGCCTGTGGCGAGTGCGGCGTCGGCCAGGCCGCGATAGCCGCCACCTTGTCAGCATCCATAGTGACAACCTCGGCCGATATGACGTGGCCGAGGTAGGCGACCGAAGGCGTGCCAAATGAGCACTTCCAGCGCTTGAGGTGAAGATGGTGCGCTGGAAGCTCGTTGAAGACGATGGCGATGTGCTGAAGGTGCTCCGCCCACGAGGCACTGTAGATAAGAATGTCATCAAAGAAAACAAGCACAAACTGGCGCAAGTAGGGGTGGAGAACATCGTTTATCAAGGCCTGAAAGGTCGCCGGGGCATTGGAGAGACCAAAAGGCATCACCAAGAACTCGAAGTGGCCGTGATGAGTCCGAAACGCCGTCTTCGCGACATCGTCCGGGTGTGGTAGCCTGAACGGAGGTCGAGCTTGGTGAAGAAGCGTGCCCCATGTAGCTCGTCCAGAAGCTCGTCGACAACCATAATGGGAAATTTGTCCTTGAGCGTCTGGGCGTTAAGAGCACGGTAGTCGATGCAGAAACGCCACGGCGAGGAGGACCAGTGCCGAAAACGGCAAGGTAGAGATCCGGATGATGCCCAAGGCGAGAATGACCCCGCACTGCCGCTCCAGCTCGTCCTTATGCAACTAGGGGTAGCGGTAAGGGCGCACCGCCATAGGGGTTGTGCCCGACAGTAGGTGAATGCGGTGGTCGTACGCTCGAGCTGGCGGAATGCCGTGGGGCTCGTCAAAGAGGTCGCGGTGCTGCTGTAAGAGATGATCCAACAGGGGATGCTTGGGCCCTGCAGTAGTCGCCGTCAGCTACAGATGCGGCACCGCCGGTGAGGCGCCACCCATGCCCTCCCACCGGACACGGTGACCCAAGCGCCAGAAGGTCATTGTCATGGCGTCAAAGTCCCAGAGGATGGGACCCAGGGTCTGCAAGAAGTCGACGCCGAGGATGAAGTCGAAGCAGCCCAAGTCGATGCCGGAGCACATGATGGTGAAGTGCTCTTCACCGATGGTGATGGGGACGTTTCGCTCAACCCCATGACATCGGAGGCGGTCGCCGTTAGCCACAGTGACCCGGAGTTGCTCCCCGCCCGTCGGGTATAGTGCCAAGCGGCGCATGATCTACTCGGGCCGGAAGTTATGGGTGGAGCCTATATCTAGGAGGGCCACGAGGTGCTGGCCGTTGATCATCACCGGCAGGAGCAGAGTCTGCTCCGCTCATATACCCGTGAGGGCATGGAGGGAGACCACAAGAGCCATCGCTGGAGCGGGCATCGGTGCAACCTCCGCAGCAGCAGGGGCGGGCAAGTCACCGAGCCTGTCGGTGGCGGTGTCCTCCTCGATGTAGTCGGCCGCCTCCAAGTAGAAGAGCCGCGGGCAGACATGGTCCGACACATAGGGCTCGTCGCAGTTATAGCATAGCCCCTGGCGACGACGCTCAAGCTGGTCGGCCAGGGTGAGCTGGTGGAAGGGCTGTGTCGTAGCCGGGGCGTTGGTCGTTGCAGAGGATGGAGGCGGACGTTCAGACACTGGTGGTGTCAGGGGCGACCTGGCTGGCTGTCGGGCGCCTCGAGCCGGCGATGCCTGCTGCAAGGCCTACGCGCGACGCTCGAAGGCGCAGACATAATACATGGCCGTCTGGAGGTCCTAAGGTCCCCGCAGCTCCATGTCCACGCGGATATGATCCGGCAGATCACCCACGAAGAGCTCGGCCCACTAGCGATGCGTCACGGCGAGCGCGTGGCACGCCAGGGCCTGGAAGCGGTGGGCGAAGTCCTGCACCGTGGAGGTGAAGGGAAGGCGGCCAAGCTCCGCCTGTTGGCTCCCGCGTATCGGCGGCCTGAAGCGTAAGAGACAGAGCTCGCGAAAACGCTCCCATGGGCCGCCCTCGTCCTGCTCGAGAGCGTAATACCAAGCCTGTGCGGCGCTTCGGAGGTGATACGACGCGAGCCAGGCGCGGTCCAATGCGAGCGTGCGTTGCCCCTGGAAAAACTGGTCACATTGATTAAGCCAGCTCAGGGGGTCCTTGGTGCCGTCGTAGGTGGCGTAGTCGGGCCCCTGGCAGGTGGTGGTGGCGACGGGCGGCGCAGCTGGTTGCGGCCCGTAGGGCCCAGCCAGATACAGCTGGATGGCTTGGACCGTCTGGGCGAGATCCCATAGCACCCCGAACACCTCCTCCGGCGTGAGGATAGCGGGGGCGGGCGCGCCGGAGGAGACCGGCGTGGGAAGAAGCAGGGCGACGGCCGTGGTGGTCAGCGGAGACGATGAAGTGGTCGACAGCGGGAGGGATGGGGTGGGCTGTGGCACGGACATGATCGAACCAGAGCTACCTGATACTAGATTGGTAGGAACTAGGGTTCTACCAGGCCTAGACCGTAGGTTTTAGGGGTGGAAGGGTGGATGGCGAGAGGTTGGGCACGGCCGGCGGCGCGACGACGCCGTGTTCGCGCGAGGAGGAGGAGGCGGCGGTGAGAGAGAGGCGACTAGGGTTTAGGGTTCCGGCTCCTAGGGGGAGTCGGGCAATAGTTATGACTTATTGCTTAATTTCAAAAGGTGGCTATATAATCCTTGCTTCTAATAAAAATAAGATAAGTTGGGCTAAGCCCCTATAGACGCGCCCAGTGGGCCTTCTCCGGCTATAAGTGACGCCGGTCATAACAGTAGTCATAATAACTTCCATGACCTCGTGATTGCTTGTTAAATTCCTTTGAATTTAATTTTTTTATTTTGCCCTAAAAATGCTTCAGGCCAGCTATTTCCCGCCGTAGGTTCCTACAGCAAAAATAGTTATCCTAACAGGATCATCCTCATTTCCTTTGTGCTACTATGTCCTTCCCATGGCAAGATATGCACCACTTTTACCTTTTCTCTGCACAAGTTCATTCTTCTCCCCTTGCTCACTCCAGTCCCGATTTCTTGCTTCTAGGCAGTGGACTCTAGGTGTTCTGACATAGATATTCCTACGAATAACTAACAAACTTTTGGTCAATCAGCTGCTAATACTGTAAAACCAGAAATAGTTCAGGTTCTTTTAATTGTGAAACCATCTCTTCTTATTGGTTGTAACCATAAGTTAAATTCTGATATCAAGGAACTGCGTAGGATGAAGTATCGACTACTCACATGTTGGAGTTTTTTCGCAGCAGGACAATACATGATTTCCCAAGGAAAACAAATCACATCATACATTGATTATAAGGTTTTACCTTTCTTTTATGGAGAGTTACATGCATCGGTTATGTTTGGTCTGAAGACCATTTTGCACTATCACCAATACTGCACTACATTTCAGAAATTGTATTGATTTTTTTATTTTGAGATTTGGCTTAATCTGACCAATTGGATGAGCACAATCTTTTTTAATTGCTATCAGAATTGAGAGATCCAGCAAAGATATATGTCAAATTGTTTATCGTCTAGCTATTGGTTTCTATTGCTATTCATGTCAAATCTCTATTGATGATCAGTTTTGTTGTGATTTAAGCAAGATAGTGAAGGCTAGGTGAAATGTCTAGCTAGTGGAACACCAATCGCTGTTTACATCGGCGTACAAACACGATTACATATTTAGGTTGTTGTCCTTTAGTGCTTCCTTTGTTAGGCTTCGGAGTTCCCTCGGTGGGGTTTTTCTACTGATAGGTTTGTGGTAGCATTTTGAGATGTCGGTTGTCATGAGATCATATGTTGGTCTCATGTTTTTTAACCTATTAATTATGTCTTCATGTTTTGCAGCAATTAAGGCATGGACGTGTGCATCCGAAGATGGGGATGCTAGGAGGCCAGTCCTTCATTTTTTCGGAAAAAGAAGAGTAGAACCACTAAACAAGAACAAAGAGGACTGAAATCTCAAAGGTCAAAAGTCGTGTTGTTGTATGCCATCTCATTGAATAACGAATTTTACATATGAAGGTTACCTTTTGCAGATAATCTATATATGGAGTGAGCTTATAAAACATTTGAATTTCTGCATTGTTTTATTGACTATGGATTGACATAAAGATCTCCAAAATTCAATGACTGACTCTACCTTTAGGGAACTTTCTATCTTACTGTCCAGCTATAAAAATACGATTTTGCTAAATTTTAGTTGCCTGATAATTTTGAAAATATTGGTCCCTAGAACTGCACTCGACTAAGCCTGAAATGTGATCTTTGAAGGTGTGCCATTTTAGCAAAATGTTAATGCCATTTTTGTTCTACAAGTTATGCATGGAGTTGGGGCTGAGAACATGATAGTTGGTGTTCTAGTTAATGTGTTGCAGTTATGCTTGAGTCATGGGTGTTCTGTAAACACAAAGTACAAGTATTGCGGCCATGGAACTTGAAAGAAAACCAAGTACATAATGTATACACAAGATCATAGGTGGGCCATTGGCTTATGGGAAGTCAGAGCAAACAAAGTTCCTAGCAGAAATTTGCAAATCACAAGACATTAGTAAATAAGACTTTGCATTGAATGGGGGCCTAATCAACCAACATACAAGTTGTTTATACACGCAAATCACATCGGTACATGCCATAATAAAAAATCAGCTCATATCCCCCAAAAAACAATCATACTATCTATCATGGTTCACCAGCTTGTTACTCAGCCCGGCAAAGTTGAGGAAGTGTTGAGGTTCGAGCTTGGTCGTTTAGAGGATCAAAGAGAAACATATTGGTGGCAGAGCGCTCATATACATTGGCTGAGATGTGGAGATAGAAACACAAAATTCTTCCATGTAGCGGCTTCGGAGAGGAAGTGAAGAAATAGAATTAAGAGATTGAGGAGGGAGGATGGTAGGGTGGTGGAGGAGGAGGGGGCCATGAAAGAAGTGGCAACTAACTACTTTTTAAATCTCTTCACTTCCCGTGCAGGTACGAGGATGGAGGAGCTCTTGGGCCACATTGACCCCCAAGTTACTCCACAAATGAATGCCCTGCTCACTGAGGAGTTCACGGAGAGGGAGGTCTTCAAGGCCTTGCAGAGTATTGGAGACCTTAAAGCCCCGGGGCCGGATGGTATGCTGTCCATCTTTTATAAAAAATGTTGGGACATTGTGGGGGAAAAGTGATTTCAAAAGTTTTGAATGTACTAAATTGGGGCCCTATGCCTGAAGGTTGGAATGACACATTCGTGGTCCTCATACCAAAGGTGCAAAACCCGGAGAGCATGAAGGATCTGAGTCCAATCAACCTATGCAATGTCGTTTATAAGCTCATCTCCAAGGTACTCGCCAACCAGTTGAAGCAAATTCTTCCTGACATTATTTCACCCAACCAGAGTGCCTTTGTACCAGGCCGGTTGATTACAGATAATATTCTGCTTGCTTATGAATGCACTCATTACATGCAAATAAAGAGAAATGGAAAAGAGGGCTATGCAGCTGTTAAATTGGACATGAGCAAAGCGTATGATAGGTTGGAATGGGGCTTCTTGGAAAATATGATGCACAAGCTTGGCTTTGAAGAGAAGTGGGTCAAGTAGATCATGTTATGTATCTCCATGGTGTCATATAGATTTAAGGTGAATGGTGAATGCACGAATGTGGTGATGCCCCAGTGAGGCCTTCGGCAAGGTGATCCTCTATCGCCGTATCTATTCTTAATTGTTGCTGAAGGTCTCTCTTCTCTGCTTAATAAGGTGGATGCAGAGGGGACATTGAGTGGGATCCGTATTTGCAATGGAACGCCGAGTTTCCATTTATTGTTTGCAGATGACAACTTGGTATTTATGAAAGCTTCACGTGAGAGTGCCATACATCTGCAGAATGTGCTACAGCTTTATGAGGTCTACTCGGGGCAAATTGTGAATTATGATAAGTCATCAATCATGTTCAGCAAGAACACAGGGGCAGTGCAGAAGAAGCAAGTGCTTACAGAGCTGCGCATTGGGAATGTGACCAGATCAGAGAGGTACTTAGGACTATCGTATACGTGGGGTCCAACATGACCAAAAAATTTGATTACTTGAAGGATCGTATGTGGCAGCGAATTCAAGGCTGGTTGGAGAGGCTAATTTCGAAGGCAGCAAAAGATGTGCTTATAAAAGCTTGTGCCCAAGCGATCCCCACCTTCGCGATGTCATGTTTTGATCTTACCAAAACTTTGTGCGAACAGATGGGGGCGATGATATGTCGGTTCTGGTGGGCAAAGCAAGAGAAGACCAACACTATGCACTGGTTAAGCTGGGAACTCATGACAAAACCGAAGAGTGACGGAGGGCTTGGACTCAGGGATTTGTATGGTTTCAACCTTTTCGTGCTTTCGAAGCAGGCATGGAGGCTGCTCACAGAACCTGAATCCCTTTGTGCACGGGTTCTGAAGGCTAGGTACTTCCCAAACTCATCGATCCTTGAGGCGCAAGCTAGGCCAGGCATCTCACATACATGGAGAAGCATCCTGAAGGGGATTGATCTGCTGAAAGAGGGACTTATCTATAGAGTTGGAGATGGAGCAAAAATCAAGATATGGTCTGATCCATGGCTTAACAGGGAGGGCTCTCGGCTGCCAAGGATGCAACGAGGAAGATGCCTGCTGACTAGAGCTTGTGAACTGATTGGTCCGGACACAACAACATGGGATGAACAGTTGGTGCGGAATATTTTTGTTGAAGAAGATGCAAAGGTGATATTGTTGTAACACCCACGATGCGGCTATATCTCCCACGTGTTGAAGCACGACTTAGAGGCATAACCGCATAGTAGTTTTGTCGCAAGAAGGGTCATCTTCACACAATCCCATGTAATGAACAAGAATGGGATAAAGAGAGTTGGCTTACAATCGCCACTTCACACAATACATAAATTAAGATCATACATCATTCAAGTACACTCATAGACCGGCTACGGTCAAGTTCAAATGAAAAGAAGACAACCCCAAATGCTAGATCCCCGATCGTCCCGACTGGGCACCTTTACTGATCATCTGGAAATGATACATAATAACGACCAAGGGCCTCATAAAATTCCCACTTCAGCTCAGTTGCGCCATCTGCGCTAGTATCCTCGGCACCTGCATCTGTTTTGGTAGAATCTGTGTCACGAGGACTCAGCAATCTCACACCCGCGAGATCAAGACTATTTAAGCTCATAGGTAGGTAAGGGGTAATATGGTGGAGCTGCAGCAAGCACTAAGCATATATGGTGGCTAACATACGCAAGTGAGAGCGAGAAGAGAAGCAACGCATCGGTCGAGAAACTAGAAGTGATCAAGAAGTGATCCTGAAACTACTTACGTCAAGCATAACACAAACCGTGTTCACTTCCCGGACTCCACCGAGAAGAGACCATCACGGCTACACACACGGTTGATGCATTTTAAAAAGGTCAAGTGTCAAGTTATCTACAACCGAACATTAACAAATTCCCATCTGCCTCATAACCACGGGCACGGCTTTCGAAAGATTATATACCCTGCAGGGGTGTCCCAACTCAGCCCATCACAAGCTCTCACGGTCAATGAAGGAATAGACCTTCTCCCGGGAAGACCCGATCAATCTCGGAATCCCGGTTCGCAAAACATTTCGACAATGGTAAAACAAGACCAGCAAAGCCGCCCAATGTGCCGACAAATACCGATAGGAGTCGCACGTATCTCGTTCTCAGGGCAC
>NC_057804.1:65505445-65507648 GCF_018294505.1 Triticum aestivum | reverse complement strand
ACCCAAGGGAAAAAGGGTATAGGTGGCAAAAGGTAAAACCAAGGTTGGGCCTTGCTGGAGGAGTTTTATGCAAAGCGAACTGTTAAGGGGGTCCCATAAATCACCCAACCGTGTAAGGAACGCAAAATCAAGGAACATAACACCGGTATAACGGAAACTAGGGTGGCAAGAGTGGAACAAGTCACTAGGCATAAGGCCGAGCCTTCCACCCTTTACCAAGTATATAAGGTGCATTAATTTAAACAGGAGATATTGTGATATCCCAAAATATCCGTGTTCCGACCAGGAACAAACTTCATCTTCACCTGCAACTAACAACGCTATAAGAGGGGCTGAGCAAAAGCGGTGACATAGCCAATCAATGGTTGCTAGGACAGGTTGGTTAGAGGTTTGTCATGGCAATAGGTAGGCATGGTAAACAATGGTAGGTAGAGCTAACATAGCGATAGAGCAAGTACTAGCAAGCAAAGATAGAAGTGATATCGAAGGTATGGTCATCTTGCCTGCAAGGTTCTCAGAGTTGACGAAGGCTGGATCCTCGTAAGCGTTCTCAACAGGTTCCTCGTGCACGTACTCGTCTCTCGGCTCTACCCAAAGCAAGAACACAAGCAAAGGAACCACAATAAACCACGGTGCAATGCACAAACAACATGATGCAATACATGTCATGATATGCGAGATGTGATATGCAATGCATATGCATGCATCGGAAGGAAAGATGATGAACAAGGCATCAACTTGGCAAACCAAGTTTTCCGCTGGAAAGATGAGATGATTTCGGTTGAAATCGATATAAAGATCACCGGATTCGGATGCACGGTTTGCAAATGGCAATCAAGACAAGTATGGCACACAGCTGCAATTAATAGCACGATCCTACTTAGCATGCAACAATAAACTATGCTACAGCACCCCAACATGAAAACAAAGCATATGGCAGTGATCTACAGGAGATGCTTTACAAAAGAGGAACACTGAGCTACGGCTAAATCACATCATAACAGGTGCAAACAAGCATGTAGAAAGTGCAAAAAAATATCAGGGTGGACATGGCAATAAACAACATCACGAAGCAATGTTCAGAGCAGGTTATCAACATGCTACAAGAATTTATAATAGCAAAGCAAGGCATGGCATGAATCTACTCAAATCATAGATAAAAAGTCCCTTACTGACCCTAAGACAAAAAGGACCAGAGTATATGATGGCACCCACGTAGACATAGCAAGTTTCATTAACAGATTTTAGCAAACAAAGCATGGCATTGAAATAATTATGAAGGCGCCTTCGCGAGCTCGATGCACTTACTACAGAGCATTTCATGATAAACTAAGCATATATACATCAAGAAGACATGTCATAGAAGCTATACATGGCAAGAAACAACATCATAGCATATCCGGACCAACTACAACAACCTCGGCCAAATTGAATAACATGTAAACAATCTGCCAGGAAACATTTTGAAGCAAAAGTAGAGCATGAAAATGACATGCTAGACTACTCCATAATTGCAACCAGGACCATGGATGGATAGAGCATAACCATGTTTTCAAAACACCCTTAGTGAAGTATCTGAAATTATGCATGTATCTCTCTGTAGCAACATGTTTACATGGCATCAAAATTACAGCAGAACAGGAACTAATATCAGCATTATCACGAAGCCTAGCTTGCATGCTTGTTCTAGTCACCACATTGATCCCAAAAATACATGGTAAGCACCTCTGTAAATAAGACATAGCCTAGTTCAAAACACATTTAGGGACCAAGTCCATAGGATGCACACATCAATCATGGCAAAAATGACAAAAGAGCTCGTTCTGATAAGAATCTGAAACTAACATTATGAAGCCCTCTTCCAACAGCATTTCGGGCATCAAGATGAGATCAAATGCAAATGATGCAATGGAATGAAATGATGTACTCTTCGAGGCGAACAATTTGACATATTACACGCACGAAATGGAGTTACGAATGCGAAGATGTGATGCAATGAAGATGCAACAATTGTAATGCAGTTTAGGACTTAGACGAAAAAAACGGGGGGAGAAGTCAACCCTGGTCCGGATCTGGATCTGGCCGGATCGATGTCGCCGGAGACGGGGATGTGGCCGGAGCTTGAAGCGGCCGGGGGCGGAGAGGCGGCCGGAGGAGGCGCGGGCGGTGAGCGTGCGCCGGAGATGGAGGCGGCCGGGGCGCG
>NC_057804.1:65497773-65504942 GCF_018294505.1 Triticum aestivum | reverse complement strand
CGGCGGTGGCCGGAGTGTCACGTGGCATGTCGCGGTTGGCTGGGGACGGAGAGGCGGACGTGTCTGGCTGCGGCCGGACGTGTCCGGTGGCGGCGGGGACGAATCTGCTAGGGTTTGCCCGTGAATTTCGGGGGAGGGATCTATATATAGAGGTAGAGGGAGCTAGGAGTGTCCAAATGGGGTGCGGTTTTCGCCCACACGATCGTGATCGAACAACCGAGAGCATGGAGGGGAGTTAGATGGGTTATTGGGCTGTTTTGGAGGGGTGTTGGGCTGCAACACAAAAGAGGCCTTTGCGGGAGTGCGGTTAACCGTTGGAGTATCAAACGAGCTCCAAATGACCCGAAACTTGACAGGTGGTCTACCAGAGCTATACCAGGGCCACTTGGCAAGGCTCGGTCTATTCCAAGAATGTTCAACACCCGCACACGAAAAGAGACAAGAGGGGTGCGCCGGTGCATGTGGGAGTGTCGGATTGCGAAACGGACAACGGGGAAAATGCTCGGATGCATGAGACAAACACGTATGCAAAATGAAATGCACATGATGACATGATATGATATGCATGACATGAATAAAATGCAAAACAAAAGACAAAACCCAACCACGGAGGGAATATCATATCACATCGCCGAAAATGGCAAGAGTTGGAGATACAAATATGGAAAGTTACATGCGGGGTGTTACAACACTCAACCACTACAAGAGGATCTCGTCCCGAGATCTAGGACTGAAAGAACTCCGGATATTCGGAACAGAGGTGATCCTCGCGCTCCCAGGTGGCTTCTCGGTTGGAATGGTGTGACCACTTCACTTTTAGGAATTTGATTGACTTGTTGCGAGACTTGCGCTTTGTTTCTTCGAGAATAGCAATGGGGTGCTCATGATAAGAGAGATCTTCTTGGAGGTCGATCTCTTCGAAGTTGATAGTGCGCTCAGGAGTCTTGAAGCACTTGCAAAGCTGTGACACGTGAAACACATCGTGCACGTTTGCAAAGTTGGATGGAAGCTCAAGTTGATAGGTGAGGTCGCCTCTTTTGCCAATGATCTTGAAAGGACCCACGTATCTAGGGGCAAGCTTCCCTTTGACACCGAAGCGACGAGTGCCTTTCATTGGAGAGACGCGGAGGTAGACATGGTCTCCGATTTCAAAAGCCAAGTCACGGTGCTTGCTATCATAGTAACTCTTCTATCGCGATTGCGCGGCTTTGAGATTCTCACGAATGACTTTGCACATTTCTTCGGCTTCTGTGATCAAGTCGTTGCCAAGAAGTTGGCGTTCACCTGTCTCAGACCAGTTGAGAGGAGTACGACACTTTCTGCCATAGAGAATTTCGAATGGGGCCTTGCCCGAACTCGCTTGGAAGCTGTTGTTGTAGGAAAACTCGGCATATGGAAGACAATCTTCCCACTTCATACCGAAAGAAATGACACAAGCCCTGAGCATATCTTCAAGGATTTGATTGACTTGCTCTACTTGGCCACTTGTTTGAGGATGGAAAGCTGTGCTGAAACGAATGTTGGTGCCCATGGCCGTCTGAAAGGAGTCCCAGAACTTAGATGCTTCCACGATCTGAAGATATCAATTGTGGAATGCCGTGCAAGGAGACAATTCTGGAGGTGTATAGCTCTGCCAGCTGAGCTGCTGTGATAGATTCTTTGATAGGAAGAAAATGAGCCACTTTGGTAAGCTTGTCAATGACAACAAAGATAGCATCATTTCCACGCTTGAACTTAGGAAAACCAGTCACGAAGTCCATCTCGATATGGTCAAACTTCCATTCCGGAATAGCAAGAGGTTGGAGGAGACCAGCTGGTCGTTGGTGTTCTGCTTTCACTCTTCTGCAGACATCACATTCATTCACGAATTGGGCAATCTCTCGCTTCATTCGAGTCCACCAATATGACTGCTTGAGGTCATGGTACATCTTTGTACTTCCAGGATGAATGGATAGGAGGGAATTGTGTGCCTCATTCATGATGACTTTTCTCAGATCACCTTTTGGAACCACAATTCCATCCTCGAAGAAAAGAGTATCTTTGTCATCCAAGCGATAGCACTTGTATTTGGGAATGCCCTTGTCAATACCATGTTTCACCTTCTTCACCATGGTATCCAGGAGCTGTGCCTCGCGAATTTGATCTTCCAAAGTAGGAGAGACTATGAGGTTGGCAAGAAAGCCTTGAGGAACAACTTGAAGATTCAGCTTGCGGAAGGCTTCACAAAGATCCGGTTGAAACAGCTTGAGAATTAGACTGTTGCAATAAGCCCTTCTGCTCAGAGCATCTGCAATCACATTCGCCTTGCCAGGAGTATATTCGATACTCGGATTGTATTCTTGAATCATCTCAACCCATCGAGTTTGCCTGAGGTTGAGGTTGGGTTGAGTGAAGATATACTTGAGGCTCTTGTGATCGGTGAAAATGTCCACTTGCCTTCCCAATAAGAGATGTCTCCATGTTATCAATGCATGGACAACTGCCGCCAACTCAAGATCATGAGTGGGGTAGTTCTTTTCGTTGAGCTTCAACTGACGAGAGGTATAGGCCACAACTTTCTTCTCTTGCATCAACACAACACCGAGACCTTGAAGGGAAGCATCACAGAAAACTTCGAATGGCTTGGATTCATCAGGAGGAGTCAAGACAGGAGCTGTGACTAGCTTCTATTTGAGGGTGTTGAAAGCGACGTCACACTCAGGCGTCCAGACATACTTGACATGCTTCTGGAGGAGGTTGTAAAGAGGCTTTGCAATCTTAGAGAAGTTCTCAACGAATCTTCTGCAATAGCTTGCAAGACCGAGAAAACTGCGGAGCTGCTTGACATTCTGAGGAGGTTCCCAATTCAGAACTGGAGAAACCTTCGCCGGATTAACAGCAATGCCCTTGGCAGAGATGATATGACCAAGATAAAGAACTTCATCAAGCCAGAACTCACATTTGGAAAACTTCGCATAGAATTGATGCTCTCTGAGCTTGTCGAGCACCAATCGCAAATGTTTGGCATGATCCTGCTTATTCTTCGAGAAGACCAAGATATCATCGAGATACACTAGAACAAATTCATTGGTGTAGGGGTTGAAGATAAAGTTCATCATGCGAGAGAAAGTTGGAGGAGCATTGACAAGGCCGAAAGACATGACAGTATATTCATAAGAACCATAGCTTGTTCTGAATGCTGTCTTGGGAATATCTTCTTCACGAATGCGAATCTGATGATAACCCATATGAAGGTCAAGCTTGGAGAAGACTTTAGACCCTTTGAGTTGCTCGAAAAGCTCACTGATGTTGGGAAGTGGGTACTTGTTCTTGATTGTCTTCTTGTTCAATGGACGGTAATCGATGCAAAGTCGGTCCGTGCCATCCTTCTTCTGGACAAAAAGAACTCCACAACCCCATGGGGAAGAACTCGGTCTGATCAAACCCAGACGCTCTTGTTCATCGAGCTGCTTCTTCAATTCCTTCAGCTCCTTGGGTCCAAGCTTGTAAGGACGCTTGCAAACGGGTTCCGTTCCAGGCTCAAGATCAATAACGAACTCGACTGGCCGATGAGGAGGCATACCCGGCAGCTCTTCTGGAAAGACATCTTGGTACTCACAAATGACTAGAATTTGAGAAATAGCATCCAACTCGCCCTTCTCATTGAGAGAAAACAACCGAATGGTTTCATCACGAGCGGCATAGATGATAACATCCTCAGAAGGGTGTGTCAATTGAATTTTCCTGGCAGCACAATCAAGCTGAGCCTTGTGCTTGGAAAGCCAGTCCATCCTGAGAATTAGATCAATATCAGAATCGCCAAGAACAATTGGAGAAGACCGAAATTTATAGTCGCCCATCTTGATAGAAACATCCGGAACCATCAAACGAGAACTCATGTGCTTGCCCGGGGAAACAATTGCTAGAGTTCTATCCAAATATTCCGAAGTGAAATCATGCTTGGAAAAGAACGGTGTAGACATGAAACAATGTGATGCACCAGTATCAAATAAGACTTTTACAGGAATATCATTAACTGAGAGATTACCGATGATCACATCAGAAGAATCTTCTACCTGAGCTGCATTCATCATGTTCACCTTTGCATGCTTTGGATTATGCTTGACCACTGCATTGCTTGAAGATCTCACAGGAGGAGGAGGAGGGAGGCACCTTTGATTTAAGCATTTGTTCGCGTAGTGGCCTTTCTGCTGGCACTTGTTGCAAGCCACTTCTGAGAGCGGACGGTGATAAGGAGCACTTGACCTCTGAGCTTGAGACTGAGACTTGTTCTGATAGCTTGGGTTGGGTGGGTGGGAAGATCCACGGCCACCTGAGTTCTTCTGTTGGTAAGGCTGACGAAACAGTGGAGGAGGAAGATAAAACTTCTGCTTCTTAGCTGCCACTTGTGAGGAAGAAGAAGATTGCACTGCATCCCTGATTCTCTTCTTAGAAGCCTCACACTTGAGCTGAGCACCTTCTTGCTTGAGTGCCATATTGTAGAATTGATCAAACTGAGTAGGCTCAATAAGAACGAGAGCTAACTGCAGATCCTCTCTAAGGCCACCTCTGAACTGATAGATCATACTCTTCTCATCTGGAACATCTTGCTTAGCAAAGCGAGCAAGTTTCTGAAACTGCTTGTTGTATTCTTACACTGACATGTTGCCTTGCTTGAGATTGCAGAACTCCTCACGCTTGCTCTCAACAACACTGGTAGGAATATGGTGAGCTTTAAAGTCCCGACAGAAATCAGTCCAAGTAATCACTCAACCACCTCTGGAATCCTTGTATTGCTGGAACCAATCAGCTGCCTGATCCTTGAGCTGAAAAGAAGCGAACTTGACATAGTCTTCAGGCCTGACATTGCTGCAATCAAAATGCTTGTTGATATCCACGAGCCAATCATCGGCGTCTGTGGCCTCGACACAATAGCTGAAAGACTTCGGCTGATTTGCAAGGAATTGGTTGAGGGTAGGAAACTGAGGCTGATGATTGAACCGCCCTTGACCTTGATTCCCTTGGTTGCCTTGGCCTTGGTTGCGCTCTTGCATGAGCTGGATCATCATCTGAGCATGGGCGTTAGAGGCTGCCATCAAAGCTTGCCATGCCTCCGGAGGCGGAGGTGGAGGTGAAGGGTTCGCCTGACTCCCATCATTGCGATCCGGATTCTGACGCGTTGGCGGAGCCATCCTGAAGAGGGTGACATCCGTTAGCATCTTGATAGACAGATAGACAAGTTGAATCAATCGGATAGAAATTGCAACATATAGTCTTCACAATAAACATTCGAACAAAGATGAACGAATGAATTCCAAAGTAAACATCACACGTCCATTAAGGCGAGAAGCCACTTGAATAGAGATTGATGAATGTAATAAACAAGGTACAACTGGAACAAATAAGTGGTAAGGATTACCCAATCACAAACCAAATATCTGCGGGAAGAAATGCTAGAGCTACTTGAATCCCACCTATAAACTCCCGAAACTTTCCGGTTATGCAATCAGGTGTTGGGGATACAGGGGAAGCAATATATCTCACCCAAACTAACAATCCCTACATCCAGCTGTATCCATCCGTCAACACATAACCAAGAAACCTTCGGAAATCATGTACCTCAACCTTCGAAAAGCATCTATTATACGAGTTATGGCAATACTCCCGAGCTCGCCCCAGTACTGGGTTATCGGGGTTATCTCACCAACAACTGTACAAAAGAGATTTTTGATGTCGGCAAAACTCAGGTATTTCAGAACTGCAACAATAAAATTGTGACGACAACACCTCGGAGCTCAACTCCCCGGGACACTGCCACAACCCCTAAATGTTAGGAGGCACCAAGAACAATGTTCTCATCACAGAACTATCGAAACGATTCCAAGATACCCGCGTGATCCTAAAAAAAATTAGTGAAATTTGAAGAGAGGGAAGTCAAAACATCTACGTCAGGAGACCTCACCAGAGCGACGAAGGGACTGAGGAGTAAAAAGAATCCTACTCTCCGATATATATAATCCTAAGACTCAAAACATTTTTGTTCTAGACTCAACATCGCCAGCAAACAATCAAGCAGGGGGCTCCTAAGTCGGGGATGGCTCTGATTACCAACTTGTAACACCCACGATGCGGCTATATCTCCCACGTGTCGAAGCACGACTTAGAGGCATAACCGCATAGTAGTTTTGTCGCAAGCAGGTCATCTTCACACAATCCCATGTAATGAACAAGAATGGGATAAAGAGAGTTGGCTTACAATCACCACTTCACACAATACATAAATTAAGATCATACATCATTCAAGTACACTCATAGACTGGCTACGGTCAAGTTCAAATGAAAAGAAGACAACCCCAAATGCTAGATCCCCGATCGTCCCGACTGGGCACCTCTACTGATCATCTGGAAACGATACATAATAACGACCAAGGGCCTCATCAAATTCCCACTTCAGCTCAGTTGCGCCATCTGCGCCAGTATCCTCGGCACCTGCATCTGTTTTGGTAGAATCTGTGAGTCACGAGGACTCAGCAGTCTCACACCCGCGAGATCAAGACTATTTAATCTCATAGGTAGGTAAGGGGTAATATGGTGGAGCTGCAGCAAGCACTAAGCATATATGGTGGCTCACATACGCAAGTGAGAGCGAGAAGAGAAGCAACGCATCGGTGGAGAAACTAGAAGTGATCAAGAAGTGATCCTGAAACTACTTACGTCAAGCATAACACAAACCGTGTTCACTTCCCGGACTCCGCCGAGAAGAGACCATCACGGCTACACACACGGTTGATGCATTTTAAAAAGGTCAAGTGTCAAGTTATCTACAACCGGACATTAACAAATTCCCATCTGCCTCATAACCGCGGGCATGGCTTTCGAAAGATTATATACCCTGCAGGGGTGTCCCAACTCAGCCCATCACAAGCTCTCACGATCAACGAAGGAATAGACCTTCTCCCGGGAAGACCCGATCAGTCTCGGAATCCCGGTTCGCAAAACATTTCGACAATGGTAAAACAAGACCAGCAAAGCCACCCGATGTGCCGACAAATCCCGATAGGAGTCACACGTATCTTGTTCTCAGGGCACACCGGATGGTTCAGCCTACGAGTAAAACCAGCCCTCGAGTTGCCCCGAGGTGGCCCCGCAGTCTGCCCATTTCGGACCAACACTCGAAGGAGCACTGGCCC
>NC_057804.1:65495403-65497594 GCF_018294505.1 Triticum aestivum | reverse complement strand
GGCTCGCGAAAACCCAAGGGAAAAAGGGTATAGGTGGCAAAAGGTAAAACCAAGGTTGGGCCTTGCTGGAGGAGTTTTATTCAAAGCGAACTGGTAAGGGGGTCCCATAAATCACCCAACCGTGTAAGGAACGCAAAATCAAGGAACATAACACCGGTATAACGGAAACTAGGGCGGCAAGAGTGGAACAAGTCACCAGGAATAAGGCCGAGCCTTCCACCCTTTACCAAGTATATAAGGTGCATTAATTTAAATAGGAGATATTGTGATATCCCAAAATATCCGTGTTCCGACCAGGAACAAACTTCATCTTCACCTGCAACTAACAACGCTATAAGAGGGGCTAAGCAAAAGCGGTGACATAACCAATCAATGGTTGCTAGGACAGGTTGGTTAGAGGTTTGTCATGGCAATAGGTAGGCATGGTAAACAATGGCAGGTAGAGCTAACATAGCGATAGAGCGAGTACTAGCAAGCAAAGATAGAAGTGATATCGAAGGTATGGTCATCTTGCCTGCAAGGTTCTTAGAGTTGACGAAGGCTGGATCCTCGTAAGCATTCTCAACAGGTTCCTTGTGCACGTACTCGTCTCCTGACTCTACCCAAAGCAAGAACACAAGCAAAGGAACCACAATAAACCACAGTGCAATGCACAAACAACATGATGCAATACATGTCATGATATGCGAGATGTGATATGCAATGCATATGCGTGCATCGGAAGGAAAGATGATGAACAAGGCATCAACTTGGCAAACCAAGTATGCCGCTGGAAAGATGAG
Organism: Triticum aestivum; assembly: GCF_018294505.1. Taxonomy (NCBI): domain Eukaryota; kingdom Viridiplantae; phylum Streptophyta; class Magnoliopsida; order Poales; family Poaceae; genus Triticum; species Triticum aestivum. The sequence continues at coordinate 65,496,812 of NC_057804.1, read as the reverse complement.
ATGATTTCGGTTGAAATCGATATAAAGATCACCGGATTCGGATGCACGGTTTGCAAATGGCAAGCAAGACAAGTATGGCACACAGCTGCAAGTAACAGCACGATGCTACTTAGCATGCAACAATAAACTATGCTACAGCACCCCAACATGAAAACAAAGCATATGGCAGTGATCTACAGGAGATGCTTTACAAAATAGGAACACTGAGCTACGGCTAAATCACATCATAACAGGTTCAAACAAGCATGGAGAAAGTGCAAAAAAATATCAGGGTGGACATGGCAATAAACAACATCACGAAGCAATGTTCAGAGCAGGTTATCAACATGCTACAGGAACTTATAATAGCAAAGCAAGGCATGGCATGAATCTACTCAAAGCATAGATCAAAAGTCCCTTACTGACCCTAAGCCAAAAAGGACCAGAACATATGATGGCACCCACGTAAACATAGCAAGTTTCGTTAACGGATTTCAGCAAACAAAGCATGGCATTGAAATAATTATGAAGGCGCCTTCGCGAGCTCGATGCACTCACTACAGAGCATTTCATGATAAACTAAGCATACATCCATCAAGAAGACATGTCATAGAAGCTATACATGGCAAGAAACAACATCATAGCATATCCGGACCAACTACAACAACCTCGGCCAAATTGAATAACATGTAAACAATCTGCCAGGAAACATTTTGAAGCAAAAGTAGAGCACGAAAATGACATGCTAGACTACTCCATATTTGCAACCAGGACCATGGATGTATATATCATAACCATGTTTTCAAAACACCCTTACTGAAGTATCTCAAATTATGCATGTATCTCTCTGTAGCAACATGTTTACATGGCATCAAAATTACAGCAGAACAGGAACTAAAATCAGCATTATCACGAAGCCTAGTTTGCATGCTTGTGCTAGTCACCACATTGATCCCAAAAATACATGGTAAGCACCTCTGTAAAGAAGACATAGCCTAGATCAAAACACATTTAGGGACCAAGTCAATAGGATGCACACATCAATCATGGCAAAAATGACAAAAGAGCTCGTTCTGATAAGAATCTGAAACTAACATTATGAAGCCCTCTTCCAACAGCATTTCGGGCATCAAGATGACCTGAAATGCAAATGATGCAATGGAATGAAATGATGTACTTTTCGAGGCGAACAATTTGACATATTACACGCACGAAATGGAGTTACGAATGCGAAGATGTGATGCAATGAAGATGCAAAAATTGTAATGCAGTTTAGGACTTAGACGAAAAAAAACGGGGGGAGAAGTCAACCCTGGTCCGGATCTGGATCTGGCCGGATCGAGGTCGCCGGAGACGGGGATGTGGCCGGAGCTTGAAGCGGCCGGGGGCGGAGAGGCGGCCGGAGGAGGCGCGGGGGGCGAGCGCGCGCC